>NC_056743.1:990455138-990480138 GCF_019279795.1 Protopterus annectens
GCTGCTTACACCCACACAGGTGCACAAGCCTATGCTTACTGTGAGTTACATATGTTTACTGCCGCTTACTTGTGCTTATGTGTGTACATGCACTACATATCTCTGATACTTGTTTGGTTGTGAGGACTACCCTAGCATTTTTCACCTTCCACATGCTGTACATCACACACATAGGTACACGCAAATGCTTATCTTTCATGACATGGTAGGTAGACCCAGGTAATACCCGTTCATCTTTGGCCCATCCCGACAAAGACGCCTTGGACCGCAAATGGGCAGATTTTGGACGAATGCTCTGACCATTGGTAGAGTTGCCACCTTTTCATATCACCAGGATGCGATATATTCGGGACAAACATCAGATTTTACAGGCCAACACATACCCACAGTCAGTACAATGGATAGTACTTTTGTTTTATGCCTAAATGTAAGCTTATTGTTGTAGCAGTTTAGCTGCTTCTTCTGTTTCGTTTACTTGCTTATTCTATTTCTTGTAACATGTAGGTATGTTACATACAGAAATAACTTTTATATGTGACTATTACATAAGATGTGGGACATAATTATGTCCTACGATTGCAGGATATTTTACATTTATAATGGTTTTGGTATGAACACAACTGCTCAGAGGGGGACTATCCCTTACAATGTGGGACAGGTGGTAACCCTGACCATTGGGCTAGACTTAGCTATTGGTGGTGCACTAACACGATGCGTTTTGCTTCCACTTGGTATAGCTATCAACACTACAATAGAATACGGGCACAGGGTTTTAAATGTCATTTGTTCGAGGGATGGGGACTCAATATTCAGCTATGTGCATTTGTGTTTGCTTCTTATTTTTGTGTTCGCAAAACTGTCTTGCATGCTTTGCATACATTTCAGTATCCATGGACACTGACAGGTGTGATTACTATTGGAGGCAGGCTGTAATATTCAGCATTTTAGGTTGCACGTAAACAGCCGACCTGTCCACACCTCCATGCGGCGCTTCGACATGCCACATGCACTCGCGCACGTTTCCTATGCAAGTGGAAGTGGCGGCAGCGCACCTTCATTAATATGCATATGGCACTACTGCACCATCTCTACACCACACGGTCAGTGCAAGCCTAACGCCGGCCTTGCGCCGAGCTTCATGAATCCTGGGGAATGTTTCCATCCAAGATCAAAAGCCTTTATGTTTGCAAATAGTATATGACCTTTGTTTTAACTTTATCGGTTATTAAACTTGAATTTGTAGAGGAAACAACAATGGGTGGTTAATCATGATACTAGTATTATCAGCAGTGAGACAATGGGGATTCTGGATTCCTGGTAACATAAATGCCATTTGTCTTATTACCTGTTCAGGAATTGACAGAACAATATAAGGAATATAATGACTGCAGGAATGAACACTAGCTTGATCTGTTAAATTTAGTTGGATGGCTTACTGCCAGCAATATTTTGCAGAAGAAGAAATCAACTGTCCAGGGAGAAAAATATGAATAATTTTCCTCAATAATATTTTAGCTATTTATTTAGAGTATATACCAGTGTTCTGCCAGATGTTATCACTGTCTTCCAACAGGTCTATGTAAAAGTTAGTGCTTATTCAAATACCTGTGTTGCATGGACCTGCACTGTATTCAAGAAGATCAGAGATTAAACATTTCATCCTCAATATATCTCTTTAACATAACAACAATGCCACTATATATTTACATAGTCTATCATTTGTAAACCAGATAACCCTGGACTCCTGTGCCATAGGAAACTTTCATAGAAAACTTTCCTTTTCACTTATCAATCACACTTAGAACAGTGAGTATTATTTTGCAGTAGCTATCCTCCAGAGGCAGATAACATAAATTTGCAATATGCATCACTACAGCACATAAAGGCAGACGATATTTTCTATTAATTCAGTTTAAAAGGAGAGCACAAACCTCCATTTACATCCCCCTTTTGACGTAACTATTTTTGAATTAATAGTGCACCGCCACCTCATTTGCGTATAGAAGTAATGGAAAATACTGTTTCCTGATTCTATAGATACAGGACAGAATCTTGAAGCATGAGAATTTTGCAGATGATATGACTTTATATCTACAATGTAGTTTAGGTGGGGATATAAGTACAGTAAAATTATGTTAAATAATATCTGCTGTTGCTCAGCCCTCTTGGATATCACATATGCTCACTCAGTTGTAATGGGGACTAGGTAACATTTTATAAGGTCTTTGTATGGTGCTATGTACATAGCTCATGTTTAATCATTCATAACCTCCCTACATTTAAATATCAGGGCAGACAGCACTAATTATAGTCCAGTGTCCTGCCAGGGGTTGTTAAAAGTAAGCTGTGATTACTTGGATGTGTAATAGCAGTATTCAAAGTTGTATAATATTCATGTACAATAGCAGTCAGCTATGTTGCACAGAGGATAAAGCCCTGGTCATAGAGCAAGTGACCTGAGTTTGATGAGTGACAGGGCTACCTGTGCAAATTGGCTGGGGAGGACAGAGTGGTCAGGTTACCCATTGTGGGAGAAGGGAGGTGGTTCTAGCTCACAAATGCTGAATACATGCTATTTGAGTGGATTTGCACTTGTAAAGTGAGTGGATATCAGCACGTGGAGGCACTTTTCCCTCAGATAATAGCTGCTGAGGAGGAGGGGGTGTGTCCTCAGCTGAAGAGGGTAGACTGCCACAAAGAACCATAAAACTGACCAGCTCTCTACCCCCTGACTCTTACCAGGGTTTTGACAGCTGGTTAGAATTCCTGGGCAGGAATGAATGGAAAGTAGGGCTCTAACTTAGCCTGAGAATGTCCAGTTCCTGTTCCTCCAGGAACGGGAATGAATGGGGCAGGTAGGTTCAAGCAGAGAAGCCATCCAGTGAGGTCCTGCATGAAGACATATATATAACAAAGACTATCATGCTATCAACATAGTGCAGCAGGCTATTCTTTGGCAAGCTAAAGAAAGTATACTAAGCAATGTGCAACACGACAAGCATGTTTACTGCCAAGCTTGTTTTTGGTTGTATACTAGTAGCATATGTCAATATGTCAATGCTGGAAATGAATATCACAGATCTATTGCTTCAGTTTACATACTTTTTTCATATTATATAATACTTGTTTGGAAAATGTTTTATTGTCTCTGCTAAAATAAAGAGGTGCCAGTTTCTAATAAGTATGCAGTCCACCTTTGTGGACTGATAATGCAATGACTAGTCTGCATGAGCTGTAGCAAGCAGTAGCTGCTTTTCATTGTCTAGTGTTCATGTTGGCAAGTCATCAACTCCATGACTAATAACCTGACATCTGGACTGCACCCCTTAGGGTAGCATTATATGTACATATTTCCACCCCTATAAAGTACTAGATCAATAAGCTCGTGGTTACTTCTAACATCTTGACTAAACAACCGCCTTAAAGTTGAAACCTAAAACTGTGCCATTGCATACACCAAGGCTGTCTAAACTCTAAATTCTGCACTACAGTCCCCTGGAATATTTACCTTGGTGTGTCTACTATACATTTATTGTGATGATGTTTAGTTAAAGCTGTCTTTAATAACATATGTGCCAGCTGCGATATGTTTGTGGCATATAAGAGTTAATTAGCTTAGGTAGTCATTACCACATAAAAAAAAAGAGTAACACTCACACACACACACACACACACACACACACACACACACACACACACACACACACACACACACACACTTTCACAGATGCACACAGCCCAACTGTATTTGATGACTGCAGTGCTATGAGCCTCACTTCTGCTGTAGTTATCAATGAATGTCAACCATTAAAAGACATTATTCCCATCACATTTTATCTGAAATGACATGGTACAGCTTGTCTTTAAATCACTCTACAATAGCACTTCAGTGACAGAGTACAGATCAAAGGCAGGGAGCCTAATATACATTATTTGCACATGCACGTTGCTGCAGGTCCATGCGGCTGTACACACATATACACACTGCTGCTTGCCAGAGCCTTCATATCACTGCAGCTCTATAACAGTTTTTGAATAAAGTCCTCTTAAAATATTATGTAATCCTGCTAGAAACAGGTTTGTATAGTGCATTATGTGTTTCTGATCACTCCCAGTGATGTGTTGGAAATCATAAATACTGTTCTGTCTTTAATAATATATTTTTGTGAAACAGCTAGTATAGCTTCCTATTCCATGAATTATAATATAAAATTGCATACCATTGAAAAGGTGTGGCGATTAAGTCAAGATGCACTATTGTGCAGTGTAAGAAGTGTGCAGACTACATATGCTCCTTAAAGGATTAGAAAAAAGACTGTTTGCAACCAAAATTTACCTGCAGTCAGATGACATTCTTTTAGAAGATATTTATACCATACACAGAGGCACAAGTAGGGCTTTCACAGAGACAAAGTGGTTGTGAAAAATACTGATGCATAGTGGCAAGGTACATTGTTGATATGTCATGTGCTTCAAAGGACATTAGTGGATTACTGTTTGTTTTTATACTTGCATACATCTCTGAGCAAGTATAGCATTAAAAATAAGGTTGAAAAGAGTGTCAGAAAGGTTTTTAGAAAGATACTTATTAGCAGAGCATCAAAACTATAAAAAATTATAAAAATGACCAATAGATCAAAGCGTTGAAATTCGTGTGTTTGTGTTTGTATATTTTGTATATTCCTTCCTAACTATCAAGTCACCAACCAACACTGCCCCATTTGTTTCCCTTCACCAGCTAATACCAATGCCTGCTATAGTTGTCACACAGACAGAAGTGAGGGTTGTTCCTGTTAAGGACCTAACCACAACACTTGGGGACTTGTGACTTATGTCTACATGGGAGCCAATACACCGTCACACACATTGTGTGCATGCCTCTGTGCAATTGCAATGAAAGGTAATGTGTTCACAGCTTGTTGAAATGAACACACACTTCAGGTATGCCCCATGCATTAGCATTCTTCCTCTGAGAGATGAAAAGGTCCAATACCTCTTGTTCACCTGACAATAGGCAAGACCATCCCTTCCACGTCATCTCTATCAGATGCCAAGCCACTAACAAACCTGAATTACCTGTATCATAGTAATGGTCTTTAATTCTGACCCCCCTTCCTTTTAGTACATTCTTAAAATTCCTATAATCTCCCCATCCCCTCATTTTACTTTCTCTCTCTTCTTAACTCCTTCTTTCTGTTTCTCTTTCACACTCATATGAGAGTGCCTGCACACAGACACACACACGCACACGCACACACGCACACACACACACACACACACACACACACGCACACACGCACACACGCACACACACACACGCACACGCACACACATACACACACACACACACACACACACACACACACACACACACACACACACACACACACATGCACACACACACACACACACACACACACACACACGCACACACACACACACACACACACACACACACACACACACACACACACACACACACACACACACTCACATACACACGTTCTTTCTTCCTCCTCCTTCCCATTATCCCAATATTCGTTTCCATATTACTCTGCATATACTGCTACCTTGGAATTGTAATGCTTCATACAACTTTGCTTGTTATGATACTCATTAAAGCATTACTGTATGTTTTTAATAAAACTAGCTTGAGCCTGCAGTCAGTCCTGATGATGAGTGCTTTATCCAGGTGAAGAACTACTAAAATAAAATTATAAGACAGATAGATTGATAGATAGACAGATAGATAGATAGATAGATAGATAGATAGATAGATAGATAGATAGATAGATAAATGAATCAATTTGAGTCAGTGAAACTGGCGAGGTTTTGATATTCTTAATGCTAATTTTCAGGTATTTTTGAAAGTAGTGATCCATACAACATATTACTGAAGTCAAGGTTTGCATTGTGTAATGATTCACATGCTCCATGAAAACAAAAATGTGGCAATGTTTCACTTACTTTTATACATATAGCTAAATAGGCTTATTACAAGTATTAATAAGGTCCCATATTAAATATTAACATGGAGCCACCTGAATAAAAGCTCCATAATGTGATTTCTTCCAATGTCTTAGATGGTTGGAAAAAATTCTTAGAAGTTTTAACTACTAAGAAAAAATCCCTTTAAATTTTGAATAGAGGGTGTAGTGCATATATCATGAATTAAGAAAGCAATTGATTAAGGATATTATTTAAAATATGAAGATGAACGTTTTGCAACTTATGAAAGGTTAGCTAAGCCTATACCAGTGCACAAATTAAATGATTAAGATGTTGATGAACTAAGAGATACCATTTATGAACAAGAGTTGGTAAAAGCTGACAATTCATTAGATTATCTGAAGGGAGATGAAAAATTCATTCCTCCAACAAAAAAAAAAACAAAAAAAACCACAAAGGAAATAGAAAAAAAAATTAATGGCTTAAATAGGCAAATATTTCAGACAGCTAAGAAATGAATATGAAAGTGCAAGAAGGGCCCTCCCCTTATATTGTAACAGTTGGGCATGTAATGTAGCTGGAAAAACAATGGCAGAATTCATAAAACTTTGTTATATCATGTTAAGTGAATTTCCACAATGAGCAGGAGTGAGCAGGGTATGTGCAATTCAGAAAACCAAGTAACATGACGCAGCCAGCCTAAATAACATGGTACGCCATGTTGAATGCTAATGATCGCATAATGAAGCTCCATGGATACTAATGGGATATAACAGGATGGAGGCCTAAATCCTAAATGTTTAAACACCACTCTGTGAACCTGTACCTGATATAAATCTGTAAAAGACGAGATGCTCATATTAATGTTATGCAAGGCAGTCACAACTATTGTAAATGTGTTTTTCAAGAGGCACTTATAGCAGCTGTAGCCAACTATGTGAAACATCTACCACTGACAAAAAAGTGAAAATATGTGGGGGAGTGTATTCAGTATATCTATATATATCTATATCTATCTATACACATGAATATATAAACAGTTCCAAACCCCGAGTAAAGATCACAATGTATATGTCCCAGCAAACCAAGGCAAAAGAAATAAGCCAATGCAGCCAAACTCAGTGTAGGCCCGGTACAACAAATTCAAGGGTTAGTCCTTTGCGAATCAATAGACCATATGAGATTTAGAGTATTTTTGGCATCAAATCTGACAACTTTATTGTAGGTGGATTATAGTTTAGTAAGGAGAGAGGACTGCACATTGTTAAGGACTTGCACGCTGTAGTAGAGACTAGGGAGAAAGTAGGCATGTGTAAGGGAGAGTTGAGACTCAGTAGTTAGGTATTTTTTTGTTTCTGTACAGCAGGCTTAGTTTTTGGTGGGTTTTCTTTGTGCACTGGTGCACATGAAGGTCAAATTTAAGCTGATCATCTGTGATGGCTCCCAGAAGCTTAGTATGTGTTTCTACCATGATAGTAGTATTGTTAAGGGATGTAATAGAGAAATAAGGTTTAAGGTGGGTGAGGGATTTGGGGTAGAAGAGCAGACATTTAGTCTTTTTTGGGTTAAGTATTAGCTGGTTATTAGAAAGACAGATTTCAATAGATGTGAAGGATTTTTGGGTGAAGGTATTCAGATCATAGAGATTATCAGAGATAGTGATGACTGTGGCGTCATCAGCATATTGTATGAGAGATGATTGAGGACAGGATGCATATAGGAGATTAGCAAATATGTGGAAGAGTAAGGGACCCAAAACTGATCCTTTAGGGACTCCCATCTTGATGGGGACAGCAGGGGATATTGAAAAAAGCTATTTAACAGATTGATGTCTCACTGATGTAGCTAGCAAACCAGGAGATTGTTGAACTTGAAAGATTTAGGTCAGAGATTTTAGTAATGAGCAAGGGGTGAGAAACAGTGTCAAAAGCTTTGGAGAGGACAAGAAAGAAACCGGAGACACGTTTTGTTGTCTCTGGCTAGTGAGATACTGTTAGTAAAGGAAATGAGAGTTGTTGCACTATGGTTAGGATGGAAGCCATGTTGTGTGGAGGTTAGTAGGTTTTCAAGGAAAATATAGTCTGGGATTTGTTTATGGACACATTTCTCCAGTATTTTAGAGAGAGGAGACAGAATTGCTATTGATCTATAGTTTGATAGTTCTGTGGAGTTACCTCCTTTGTGAATGTGTAGATTATAATATTCTTTCCAGATAAAACATACTGTGGATTCACATAAAGAACATTTGATAAGGATACAAATAGAATTGGCTAATGAGTTAGCAGCTGTCTTAAGGAAGAGTGGAGGTAGGTTATCTCCTGAAGAGGACCATGATTTGATTTTAAGAAGTAGAGATTTTATATAACCTCTGAGTACTAGTTTTAGAGAGATAATGAGTTGTTTTTGTATAGAGGGGGGGGGGGTCTGGTGATCAGATGGAGTTGGAAGTTTGCACCAGTTTACTGATAGTATCTATGAAGTAGGATTAAAAAAATTGTTGCAGTTTCTTGGGAAGTTTTATTAGGGAAGGAGTTTGGAGTTGAGGGGTTGCCTGGGTGCAATATTTCATTGATGGAGCCCTACAACTTTTGTGGTTACTGTTGTATAAAGTTTGGGGTTTGTTGTAGATTTTTTTTGTCTTTATTGATGTATTGTTTGGTAAGATTGCAAACTTCATGGTAGGTTTAAAGATGAAGGAGGGGATTGGTTTAGTCCAGATTTTCCAGGCCTTGTCTGTTTTATGCATAACGGTATGTGTGGTTTGAAATAACCTGGGGGAGCTGAGAGATTTTACTTTAAATGTTTGGAGAATGACAAGGGAGTTCAGAATGTTTTGGAATACGGAGTAAACTTTTTGCTCTGCTTCATTGAGAGGTAGATACATCATTAAGGGCCAGTTATTGGAGGAAATGATGCTATTGAAGGTATCAGGGTGGAAGGTACAGAGTTTGCAGCATTCTCCAAGACTGTATGGTCCAAAGAGGTGGGGGAGAATCTATGTACTCTAATTGGTGAGTGGTCACTTAATGATTAAGGTAGTGGTATTTGTGTGGATGAGAAACTAGTATCCAGCCCATAGTAGAACTGTAATTAATTGGTTTATTAACATGGATAGGAGTGGTGATAATTATGAGAAGCCATATAAATTAATGCTAGAACTAGGGCTGTTAGAGGTCAGAGATAGCCAGATGATGTTGATGTCTCATAGGAGAGTAGTTTCAGTAGTTATATTGTGTGGGAGCCAAGAGATGATTTGTTCTAATATGGTGATGTTGTCACCAGGAGATATATATATATATATATATATATATATATATATATATATATATATTGCAGCAATATTCAGTGTGGTCATTAATATCACATTTTGCAGTTAGGAGTTCAGCAGGGTGAAATCAAGGGGGAGTTGGATGGGGGGCAAGGTGAGGTGGTTAGAGAAAATTATCACAACTCTGCCACCTTTTTATTAGGTCTGTCAAGTCATAGAATGTTGCAACTATGGGGGAGGAATTCTTTGTCTGAGATGTGAGGTTAGATCCAAGTTTCAGTGAGGATTATTATATCTGGGAAGTGTTGTGCCGTCCAAGTGTAATCCTCGCTTTTGTTTTGAGAATGCTGCGGATATTAATTGAGCATATTGTTAAATGCTTAGCAGGTACTTTGAGGTGAAGACTAATAAGATGTATTGCTAGGGTATTTGTACGGGAGTGGGAATTTCATCCTGGATTAGGATGGATGTCACCTGAAAGAAGCAAAGCATTAGAAGGATAAGTTGAGGTAAGGTGAGAGAGATGAAAAGAGTGGTATTTTAGCTTTGTTTTAGGGGTGACATGGGTGCAGGTAGGAATTTTGATTTTGGGAAGGAAGGAATTTGTTGTTGGGAGGAGAGATGGTGCTATTGTGAGTGAGTAATGTAGTTGAGAGGCTGAGATATTATGAATGGAGGTGGGAGGAAGGTCTAGAGGATTTATCTGTGTATGATATGAAGAGAAGTAGTATAGGAGTAGAAGAAGGAAAATTGACAAAAAAAGAGTTAGAATCATGATGGGAAAGTGACATTTGGAGGTGTAAATGAGGGTGTTGTGCATAGTTGTGGAGTTTTTAGAGAGCTCAAGCTTTATGATGGAGTGTTCTTAGGGTTGGTGGAGAGGTAGAGGATGGTACTGTAATTGCAGCAAGGCAATGGACTTTACAGGAGTTAATGAGATAGTTTAATGGAATTTAGTATGTAGTAGAATAGGTGTGTTTATATCATGAAGAATGCAAATGTAGGGAGAGATGAAGTAAGTGTTAACTAAGAGAGATAATCTAGATAGTGTAAGGATGTATATGGGGAGGGTTGTTAATGTGAGGGGGTGTTTATGTATCGTTCCATGAAGTGATTGGGAGGGATAAGTAGTATATAATATCTAAGTAGGCGGGATGGATGATTGAGTAATGGTAGGTAATGAGGGGAAAGTGTAGAATGTGATTGGTGAAGAATGGCAGGATGGGGAGGTGCTAGGGAGGGTGTGGAAAATGAGGTTTGCTATAAATGTAATGGATTCAGGGGTGGGTGGGAATGTGGGGGTAGGGTAGGGGAGCAGAAAGCCTAAGCTTATTGATGGCAAATAGAGCAGGTTACACCAGATCACAGTAGTCTGAATAGAAGAAGAAAAATAATCAGAGAAACAGTAAAGTGAATCTTATGGTATTCATTAGAAAGCCTGGAAAGTAGAGGTAAATGAGAGAAACTACAGTAAATATAAGCAGAGTAGTGGAAAAGGAGGGAGTGGGGACAGGTAGATTAAAAGGGGGACTAGAACAGTCTAGTGTTCACTCTAGCAATTCAGTAGTATAAAAGCCTAGATAAAAGGGAAGAACTGATGGAAATTAGATGATAGACAAAAACATTGGTTTGTGAGATATAAACATTTAGAGAGAAACAGTAAAGGAATAGGAGAGGGATAACTGACTGTGGGAGAGAGAAGAGAAAGAACTTAAGGAGTACTGAGTTAAAGCAGTAGGCATGTAAGTGGTAGCAGATAACAGGAAGGTAGATAATTAACACATCAGAATATATTTAAACATCATCACTCATTGCAACAAGTAGAGACCAAGCAGTATCCTTGATAGTCAGTGAACCCTCATGGAAAGTAGAGATAAACAAGAGAAACTAAAGATAAATATAAGCAGAGTAGTGGCACAGGAGGGATGGGGCAGGTAGATTAAAAGGGGGAATAGAACAGTCTCTGGTAGATGGAATGATGGAAATAGTGCTTCCAGGAGGGGAGTAGAACAGTCAAGAATAGAGGGAAGGGACAACAAGAAACAGCAAGAGGTTTGGTTTAGGTTCAGCGATGTGCTAGCAGTTGTATACATGCATAGTAATTGAAGTAAAAAAGTGAGGATATGAACATGCTTTAACAAAGGCTGCAGTTATATTGCATTGCTTTGGCAGTGATTAGGAGGCAAGTTGTGTTTCAGGCTGGGTAGAGGAGTGTTCACTCTACTGATTTAGTTGTATAAAAGCATTAATAAAAGTTGCAGTTATACCGTATTGCTTTGGCAGTGATAAGGAGGCAAGCTGTATTGCAAACCTGGTGGAGGAGTGGTCACTTTAGCTGTTCAGTTCTGTAAAATTCTAGAAAAAAGGGAAGAATGGATTGAAATTAGATGAGAGGCAAAATCATTGGCTTGTGAGACATAACATTACAGAGAAACAGTAGAGGGAAAAGTTGGGATAACCAATTGTGGGAAAGAGAAGAGTAACAATTAAGGTTTATAGACTAAAAGCAGTAGGTGTGGAATTGGTAGCAGATAACAGGAAGGTAGAAAATTAACACATCAGAATGTATTTAACCATCATCACTCATTGCAACAAGTAAAGACCAAGCCGCGTCCTTGATATTCAGTAAACCTCATGTAGGATAACCACAGATGCTTGTAAGCTATGAACTCAATGACTAAGCTACTTAAAGCTGCTCACAAATAATTCTGAAGAAAGCAACTACCTCTAACATTCAAGTTCAGATAAGGCAGTGTCTTGTTGCACTGAACTGGTTGGTTCATCCAGTATAATCACAAAGTTGGTTAAAAATATGAAAACTTTGCAAGCTCTTAAAGTGCAATGATCAAGTCTAAATATCAGTAATTTCAGCAAACAATCATAGTGTATCTGTACTAGCTAGAAGTATTAAATTAACATATGGATTAATACTGATTGAAAAGCTATAGCAAATGAGCATTATATTAATAAAACATTTCAAGGAAATGAGTGCCTAATTACCAAAAACTTCTCGATTTAGTTACAGTGCAAAAGAATCAGTGAGCACTAAGCAAATCTGCATTAGCAATAGTCTGCAGATATTCCCACTTTTAATACTACAGTTATTCACAAAAGCTTGAAGAGTCTTGAAATGTAGCTTTAGTGCACCACTGGGACTAACAAGCCAAGGGAGAAAGCAGAGAAGGCAGAAAAAAAATGGAGTAAATGTCAACAGGGAGTTTTAAATGCCACAAGGCATGATGGAATGAAAACCAAAAACAGGAAAATAAGATAAGTGTGCAGAAATTCCTTTGTTAGATGTATGCCAATGCCTGATAGACCAGATCGCAGCAATCTGAATAGAAAAAGAAAAACAATCAGAGAAACAATAAAGTGAATCTAAAAACAATCAGAGAAACAGTAAAGTGAATCTAATGCTATTCATTAGAAAGCCTGGAAAGTAGAGGTAAATGAGAGAAACTACAGGTAAATATAAGCAAAGTAGTAGTAAAGGAGGGATGAGGGACAAGTAGATTAAAAGGGGGGAATAGAACAGTCTAGAGTAGATGGAATGGTGGAACAAGTGCTGCCAGGAGGGGAGTAGAACAGTCAAGAAGAGATGGAAAAGTGCAAAGAGATAGAGCAAGAGGTTTGGTTTAGGTTCAGTGATGCACTCGCAGCCATATACACACATAGTAATTGAGGTTAAAAAAGTGAGGATATGAAAATACTTAAACAAGGGCTGTAGTTATATTATATTGCTTTGGAAGTGATGAGGAGGCAAGTTGTGTTTCAGGCTGGGTGTGTAGAGGAGTGTTCACTCTAGCGATTCAGTTGTATAAACAATTAATAAAGGCTGCAGTTATATTGTATTGCTTTGACAGTGATGCGGAGGCAAGTTGTGTTTCAGACTATGTAGAGGAGTGTTCACTGTAGCAATTCAGTTGTATAAAACCCTTTAACACTAGAGTTATTCACAAAAGTTTGAAAAATATTGAAATGTAGCTGTAGCACACCACTGGATCCAGCAAGCCAAGGGAGACAGCAAAGGAGGTAGGAGAAATAAATATCACATTGATTACTCCTACTGGATGATGAATACCCCAAAATACCAGTAAATGACTGCAAGTTAAAAATCATGCAGCTTAACAAGCACATGATTATTAGCTGCATCCTTTGTAGAAATCCTATGGCAATCATATATGTTTAAGATTCACAACATTTCAGTTATGTTGCTACTACTTACAGTAACTTGACTGCATGCTAATGTAACGAGGACACTTGAAACGGGCCCCTTCAGAAAACTTTGGCCAGTACATGCAGATACACTGAAAATCTAATACAGCTTCTAGGCATCACTGTAAACAGCACACAGAAAGCTACCCTTGTACAAAGAAGTAGGTATTAAAAGTATCACATGCCTTATGTAAACAGATAATCTGTAGCAGCAGTTCCTTGAGGTAATCAGGATTCAAACACAAGCTCATCTTCCATGAAGAAAAGATGACTTGTGGTCCTTTTTGGGCTTATATCTTCTTGAGTACCCCTCTATGCATGATGAGTATGCTAATTAGGGCCTACTTCATTATTCTTTCAGAATGACTCAATTTGCATGATAAGCAAACCCAATGAACATCTTGCTGAGTTCTACACAATGCTGTGCACATGCCTGGGCACCTGAGGTCATTACTGCACACCAGCAGGAAGCACAGATGAGAGGGGCAGGTAAGGTGTCATGCTAATATTGCTAAAGTGTTCCTCATTATGAGTGATGTTCCTCAGTTTAAGTTTTAAAGAGCCGTGTTCATTGGCTTTCCACACTGAAAGCGTCTGTTACACGTAAAAGTATTTACCATTTTTAGCTGATACTCATGGTGAATTACAATGAACAACATGAATTCATCAGAATAAATTTTTTGTAAGTCTAACATTACCAATTAACCATACTCTGAGATTTCTGGGTGTAGTTGTTCGTAAATTGTTAGTAAATACTCCACATGTTGTCCATTTGTTCAACATTTTTTATGACGGATGGTATTCCACGGTCTCTTGATGGAATGTTGAGACCAGTTGTCATGTGCTCTTTAACCATGTGAAGGTGGAGCTGCTGTTGAGCCTTTCATCTCAGCAAGAAGTAGAGGGATAGAGGACTGCAATATTTCACACTTTATAGTATCATTAGAAACATAATAGCACAGTTCCTATTTTTTATTATTTTCCACCCATTGGAGAAAATGAGGTGTCAGTTGGTGCCCTTTTTTAAGAGAAGGATGAAATGTATGAGAAGTGATTTGGCTGCTAAAACCCTGCCATTTTTTCTTAGATCTTTGAGGATGAGACAGGTATGACTGGAGAAGGTGTGGGGTGAAGTGGTGTTTGGAGGAACCTAAGATTTTTGTGGATATAAGCAGTACAAGCAGATGCTTCTTCTAGAGGGCTATACTGGATCAGTGTATAAGGGTAACGTCTGAAATAGTTTGGGCAAAGCTGTCACCCATGCTACTGGTATCCCACACAGAGAGGGACAGTGCCATCACCACTATTGTGAGTTGAGCTGCCACAAGCCTGACCTCCTTGGTCAATAGGAAGAAGATGTTATGGTGTGATCCTCTCCTCCATACTGTAACTGTAACGTAACTTACTAGTTCATACATCCTGACAATGCATGGCACCATACACGTTCTTATTTTGCTCTTTATCTGCAGAACCCACAGAAATTGAAAGGAACATAGAGAGTCAAAGGGACAGACTAAAGTGCCTAAAAGAGAATTGGGGTGAGTATATCTGCTGTTGTGAAAGATGAGTCTGTTTGCATAGTGACAGGTTGCAGTTAAAATAGTTGTTAATAACATATATACAGCTTGGCAACATCAGTCAGTACTGGCAGTCCTTAATGGAATCAGTGTGACTGTGCAAAGCTAGAATTTGGATTCTGCATGACATCTCCCTGTATAGCTGAGGAAGTGTCTCATCATGTAAAGTCTATGTACATTGAGATAGTTAGTATGGCTCTGGGTTCAGTACTCCCTCCATTAAAAGTATTATTGTTGTCAGGACATAACTTTAACTGTCATAATAGTTAAACTAATAAAATTAAAAAAACATGTTTAGGTAATATTATTTTAAGATTATTTTCCTTCACTGTATTTTATGAATATGAAAAAAAAATTAAGAATGCAGTTTCATTATTTTTGTATATCTCTTCCCCTACTATCCTTGTTTCTATCCTTTTTTTAAATTCCTTCTAATGTTTTTCAGTTTTTGTTACAATTATAGACAGTAGCACAGAGACCTAGACAGGCCACACTGGCATGGCCTGTCATCCCACAATAGGTGGCAGCAGCACCTCCACCTGCAGAGGCACCCAGTGCATCTAAGTCCCAGCATGCTAGATTTGTTTCAGCACCTTCTACCTGACCTGCACCACCTGCATTGGGTAGCCCTACACTGGAGGTTGGTACACTGCTACCTGCTGTTAGCAGTGCAAGTGGAGGTGACAGTTATGTCATTAATTCAGAGCTGATAGAGCGTGTGTGGAGAGATACTAGACAAGAAGTTAGATTTCTGCATCAGCCAGATAGAGAGAGAGCGTGCAACTAGTTGAGATGTGTCCCTGGCTAGCACTGCTTCCAGGTCCTGAGGCAGCACCTAGTAATGACGGCTCCCAGGGTGAGCAATAACCTTCCAATGTGTCAAAGCTAGAAAAGATTACACATCTGAATAGCCAGTCCTATCCCCAAACCCAGTGCTCCCCTCCCTTTTGTGTTTATAACTATCTCTGTATGCTATCCAGTCCTCCCATTACTCTTGTCTTATTTCTGTCTGATGGGTCCTTCGCCTTCCCTCTTTCCCAGTGTATTACTCCCCTTCCTGTCAGTCATGTCTGTCTTCCCTTGAGACCTACACTTCCCCTGTTACCCACCTTTTACTGCCTTCACTTTGCTCTCCAACTTTCTATTTTCAAAAATAAACAAATAAACACAGAAAGAAAGAAGGCACCTGTCTAAAAAATATTCTCCCACCCATCCCTAACAACTACAGGGATTAATTATGTCATAAATGATTGGCTCCACTAGTTCATCAAATGAAGTGTAGTTGTCTGACAAATCACTGAGAATGCCATTTAGTAAATAATTAACAATATTGTGGTAACTCACAATTATTGAGCTAGGAAGTTGTGAGGTATGCTCCTCCCCCACCTCTATCCTTATACTTTTTTATTTTCTCATCTTGTATTCTACCCTCTTCTTGTTTCACACCTGTAATCTGGTCAAAAAGTAGATGAATACAGAATGTACATGCTCAAACAGGACTTATATGTTAAAAGATACTTTTGTGGGCATATGTTGCTCAATGGCCAGCATAGAACAATGCTGCTGGTCATCTACAACTGGTGGAAGATAATAGTTCCTATCCTATGGCAAAAATTAAGAAAAATCCTTCAAACATGCTAAGATCTTGCCACCAGTCACACAAATGAGCAGAGGCTGCATGCATGTTGCCAAGCAATATTGAAATATGGCAAAGTTAAAAATTTCCTTGTGAAGGGTTTTATGTCTCATTGTATTCATAGTGTAATGATTCTCTCAGTGCATTGGGAGCAGGGTTCTAATTGCCTGAGGGTATGATGTTTTTAGGAAATTACATTTTCACCATCCACCTCTATGACATTCCCCTGCACTATTCTATTTTTCTTTTGTTTATTCAGTGCCTTTTCTCTAAGTGTCCGGGTAGCATACCTTGTTAATGTTTGACTACATTCAGCTATCCTATGTTCTATTACCCTAAGTGTTTTACCAATTCCTTCCTGGAGTATTATTTTGTAACATTACTGGCTACTGTCTTGTTGTGGAAAATGTGAGTGACACTGAGATGGTTTCAAAGCCAAGCCGGTCAAACCATCTTGTTTTGATAATCATGTGCTTCTTTCCAATGAAATGAAACATTCCTATTATCATGTGCACACTCTGTTATGGAGTTTGGCACTGCCTAACAAAACTGAAGCATGGAGTTCTCTAGCATTCTTGAGATTAGAAGTTGTGAGATGTGGTTTTAACACACTTCCATCTTGCTCTCTCCTTCTTAGCTTACCATGTATGCTACCCTATGTATGTTTATTCTTGTTGCCTTGATTGTATATTCCCTTTTCCTACCTTCTATCTAGTTCAGAAAAATAAAAAACACAACAGTGTTAAGTGAATTGTTGTTCTACATTATTATCCATTCTGCAAATTTGCAACATATCCCAGATATGGGCCTACTTAATGACTCCTTACTGTTAGATAGCTTCAGTGGCTGTTTTTGTTAATGCAGTTATCTGTCATGTCAATATAAAAGGTGTGGGTTCATAGCCATTGATGTCTATCTGTCTTCATCACCCACCCCCATTCTACTCAGTCTCAATCTTCTCACCTTTTTTTCATCCTAACTGCTTGTTGCCCTTTTTCTTATCTGTCCTGTATGCTTTGCTACCCTTAATCTTAACAAAAACACATTATCACATCCCCACACATGCCCAAATAACAATAATTATCTATCTACATTATATGTTGCACAGCATTTGGCAGAGAACAGCTTCACTGCCCATATGCATGCACAGAAAAATTACACTTCTCATTTTACTGAAAAAATAGAGAAAAATCTTCACAATGTGAAAACTTTAACATTGCTGACTGTCGATGTGCAACACCAGGCAATAGTCACATAAAGTCAGGTTAATCATTTCACTTTAACAGCTTCCATGGCTCCTTGTAGTCATGGAGTGATGAGAAGGGTTTAATCCCCTAATAGTTATGTGTTTGTGATGACCCCCCCCCCCGGCCAGTAATCAAGGAGCCTGAATCCTCACCACTGACACTGGAGAGAGACATTCACTTGGAAAATAAATGGATACACTCAGTATTTCCAGATGCAGCTCTCTACACCAAGAACACATTTCCTTTCCCTTAAGAGCACACAGAGAATGCAGTCAGCTCAGGGTCTGTGTTTCCTTATATCTGTTTTACTTTAAGGCCCCAGTAAGGCTCCCCACTAGAACAGCTATAGGGTTAAGTCCTCAGCTGACTGTCCAAGCCAAGTCCTCCACCACCCTCTCTGTGAAACCAGTGCTTTGTGTCCCTGATCCAAGCAGCTGATGCACACACACACACACACACACACACACACACACACACACACACACACACACACACACACACACACACACACACACGAGAAAGGCTGTCACAGATTTACCTGCCCCTTCTGCCCAGAGTATAAGGGAGTATGGCACCAGACGCTCCATAATCAGCTATTCTAAGGCTCTTAACAAAGGGGTCCAATTATTCTGTGTAATATTAATACTAATATCAATAGTAATAATTGTCCAAGACAGCTCGGACTTCTGGAGTGTGTCACCCAGTAAGTATAAGGACTCTCAAAGGTTAAATACTTTCTAAAAGGAACAGCCATAATAAACATTTTAAATATATTTAATAATTAATAAAAGAACATGAAAATACTGAATATATATTTACAGTAAACCCCAGAGCTCAAATCACAGGAAATATTGAAAATAACATTGATGGACAGAAAATAAAATCAGCAAATAATGAAAAACAATATCTAAACTAAGCTTCACTATATTTTCCTGACTGAATCTAGGAAAATTGCTATTACCTACTTACTTAATAGAGCAAGGCAGATGATGTGGTGAATGTTCCTTCTTGTTGTCAGGCCCAATGCAGAATATTCAATACTGAGAGATTTATTTTGTAATATCTGAAATTTTTAAGATGGCTGCCAGAATGACTTCATCTGGTCACCTGAATCTAGGTTCTCACACTATTCCCCTTTGAAGCTTGAGACAGGATGTTAACATAGATGTGATAAGATGCATATCTAAAGTTTTGCTAATGTTTATGGCATGCCTGGGGCTTCTCCTCTTTTTACTGAGCTAATGAACAAAGGACTCTTCCAGACATGCCATCTCTGGTCCTGTTCAGAGCTGTGAGATATGCACTTCCATCACCCAACAGGTGATCAAATTAACAGTATTTTTCTTAATGTAAGAAATAAGCTATCTGGTTAACCCCTTCTCTTCCAGTGTCCTTTGCTATCATATATACATGCAATCTCACAAGCATATTCCTTCTCTGTCCAGCAGGACCCACTGTTGATACATTTTTTAATACTAGCAACTTTGCAAACACAGTTTGATTTTCAAATGCCATACACTTCTAATACATTTGTAACATAAGCATCCATGCAAATCAGTTTGATATTTAAATGACATAAAGTTCTAATACATTTGTATCATAAGCATTTGTGTAAATCAGTTTGATATTCAAATGCCCTACAGTTCTACTACATTTGAAACATAAGCATCTTGTATAAATCACTTTGAAATTCAAAGGACATATCATTCTTTACAGAACTCCAGCTGAGTATGCTGACACTTGCTCATATCATCACTGTGTTGTTTACCAATGTTTAGTTTTTAGGGTTCAACAGGGTTATAACATTCCCTTGAAAAGTGTTTTTGATCCCTTCACTATAAGTCCTTCTATGGCTTCACTTTATAATGCACTACTCCAGAGAGTATCAGTTCACCACACATACATGGGTTCAAATCCAATTATAGTAGTTTACTCAGCAATCTATATCAAGTACTAATCACTTGTAATACATATATATATATATATATATATATATATATATATATATATATATATATATATATATATATATATATATATATACATATATGAATAAATATCTTATATGTAAGGCTGAACATTCTACATTTATGTTACAGTTTGGCATTGATGTATCCTTTGTCCATACAGTAGTTAGAGGGTTTAGATCCCCTGATTCTTGTATGCTGCTTACCCATGTGCAATTTTCATTCTTCATTAGATCTTGAATATTGCTTTGAAATTCATGTTTTTGGACCACTTCACTATAAGTTATTTTGTGGTTTCACTTGATATTAGGCAGGCAAGGGTCCAAATTCATGGAGGTGTACATTGTAACTTTCTTCAAGGGAATCTGTATTGCATACCAATCACGTGCAATATATATATGACAGAAGGCTAAGCATAATACCATGTATCTAACAGTCTGGCATTGTCCATAGAGTAGGGTAAAGGGATTAGATTCACTGATTCTTGTTTGCTGTTTACCAATATTACTTTTTCAAGATTTCACAGTGTTCAAATGTTCCCTTGAAACTGTTTTCTCTCCCCCATAACTAAAAGTTGTTCTGTGGCTTCACTTGATAATTCATATCCTTAGATGGTCTGACAGGCAGGAGTTCAAATCCATGGAAGTCTTCTTTGTAGCAAAATAGTAAACAAGCCATATCATGCATTAGTAGTATACCATGAAAATGTAATGTGAGACAGCATAATAGATATATGAGACAGCTGTCACTGCCCAGTCTATTAAGAAAGTGAGATGTATATTGTTAAAACACTGGTTGAATGATTGTAATCCCCTGATTGGCCATAACAGCTGTCACATATGTCTATTATACTGTCTCACATCACATTTTCATGGCATGCTACAATAGTTTGGCCAAATCTGTCAGCCATGCTACTGATATAACATTTACTGTGCAACTGTTCTTATTTGGCTTCACTTGATAATACATTCACTCTAGAGTGTCATTGTCAAAGGCAGAGACTGACCCCATTTAGACATAATTTTAATGCCTTACTATTGTGTCTTCTGTTCCCCTGAAAAGTGATTTTCATTATTTCTATGAGTGCTTCCATGGCTTGCCTTGAAAATGTCCTAGTGATTGAGTCAGACTATCATTAAAAGTAAAAGTTAAAGGCAGGTGTTTGAACTTATTTTGTAGTCTTGCTATGATGTGCTTCATTTCCCGGAAAGGTGTTTTCACGTTTCTACTCTATGACTGCTTCCATTACATGTCCACCTAAAGTCTTAGTGTACAGAATATCACTGATATAGGTAGTGGTTCACTTCTATTCATGTGTGTTTCTCTTTTCTCACTTTATGTAATCAATTGCTGAGAATGAATACACACATTCCTATTGTCAACATATAAATTATTCTGAGTAGTTTGGAACTTTGCACCCTAATTTATTGCTGGATTCTTTTGCCACTGTTGAGCTACAAACTGGGAGATGATGATTACACTCCATCCTCCACCCTGCTCATTTTGTAATTGTACACCTTCTGTTGTACCCTCTGCTTGTTTCCCCTTTTCATCTCTGTCTATCTTATACTGTCATTTCCAACCAGTGGTATGGTCAAAATACATACAAATATTACACACATAATGGGAATGGACATATAAATCAAAATAATTTTCTGTGCTCATACATTGATTGACAACTAGCATTGAGCAACATTGGTGGTCATATGCGACTATAGAGAAATGACACTCTACATCCTATGGCAAAAGTGCTGAAAAATTATTGGCATATGTTAGTCAGTTGTGCAAATGAGCTAGGCCTCAATACATATACCTGTCTGAAATAAAACACAGCTACTAATGTTACTCAAACTCCTTCAATGTCTCATTGTACAAAGACAATTATTCTTACTGTGTCTGCACTGGCATGGAGCATTGCTGATGGCAGAATATAAACAGAGAGAGATGTCCCTCCATATCCTATGGCAAAAGTGATGAAAACTCCTTGTTGCGTGCTAGTCAGTCATGCAAATGAGCTAAGTATTGGCACACATAGCAATATGAAATAAAATACAGATATGGCTGTTATTCCAACTATTTCTATGGCTCATTTTTCTCATACAATTATGCTTATCATGTTCACTTATTCTTTCAGGGTTTCAAATCATTCTCATAAGGTTGTCTGCTATTTTACATATTTTCAGTTTGTAGGCTGCACATGTGCTACATTTCTAACATGTTTGTTTAATGAGCCCTTTTACATAATCTGCTGCAGTGACATTACTTCCTAAAGCACTTTCATGACAACATTCAGTGGGGAAATCATGAGTTCAAATCCTTGAGGCTTTTTTTGTTGTATATATTTTTGACAATCTGTATGCACTTGTGTTATTTTCCATGATGAGATGTGTGTTTTATGACCATGTTTGTCTAACTGCTGCAATGGTTTACCTTGTCAGTAAACTGTATATATCCTGGTATGTATACTGAATTGATGAATTGACTCACATCATGGTAACATATAGTCAGTATTTAATGAAATTCATCAGTTTAGTACAGGTCCACTACTAACATTCAAAGGTTGTCAGGACAGGTGCAGGTAGGTAGATCACGTTACTTTATTGTGTCAACCTCTCCTGTGCTGGTTTAACATTCTTTAAAACTCATGCATTGTCATAGTACCTTCTTTGCTTGGGATTCTGTTAATTATTTTGTTCTGCAACTCCCTTAGCACTTTATGTTATCCATAGCTGTGGATTATGTTACTGTAGTAAAACCTCTACATCCCCTTTGGCTATCAGTGACAGTTTCCTTCCATTGCACATTTATCTCAATACATATGTTGCCTTTAATTTCATCAACCTTATACAGCCATGCTCACAAACTCAGAATGACTGCTATCATTCCTTTTGTTTTAATTATGTAAGAAAAGGAGAACAAGAAACAAGCGTCATCAATCATTTGCATATACATTGCTTTTCTTTGTTGACAGTAACCTCTGCATTAGCCAATAGATAATGTCATGGCGCCTAGGGGCACCTCATGTCACTGGCTGTTAGGCTGCAGCCCCCTAAAAAAATCATATAGCTACAGTTTTTTCAATTTTCTTTATTTTACTTCAAAATGGTATTCCAAGACCTTACAAGATCCACTAAGGAAAAAAAGGAAGCAATTGAATAGGATAACTTCATTTGCTTGGTTGATTACTACATCTGCTCCAAACTGGGAACAAGGTAACCACAACTTGTTAGATTTTGTCCTATCATTTGTAAAAGAAGATACATCACAAAAAATTGGCTCATTAGGCTGCTGTATTCACCAATGAGGAGCCATTTCTATTGGTTCAGGTGCTCATGTGACTGATTCAGAATGACACTGAAAGTAAACGACATAAGCAATGGATTAGCACAGAAAGTTTTGTGTGGGAACATTTTTTACTGGCCCTAGTATGTAAGAAAGTAAGTATATTATTATATCTATGTGAGAGTATGCACGCGCGTGTGTATGTGTAGTATGTGTGTGTGTGTGTGTGTGTGTGTGTGTGTGTGTGTGTGTGTGTGTGTGTGTGTGTGTGTGTGCGTGTGTATGTGTGTGTGTGTGTGTGTGTTAGTATGTGCATTACATATACTCTGAAATGTTTCTGATTTCAAAGAATATCTCTGATTTTGCCTCATATTTTGGACTGTTCCATTCAGAGTCTGTGGATTCGCTGGCAAATCAGATATGATGCAGCCAATTAATAAAAGCAGAAATTTGAATAGAAGAAGCATAGTAATACAATGCCTGTTGTTCTGACAACTTTCTAAGTATGTAAAGAAGCACAGACTTCCTGATACAAATTTATATTATGCATTATACAGTCTAAATGTATTAAAGTTTTGATTTGATATCCCCTATTATTCTTTAGACTTATCCATGATTCTTCACCTAAGAGGATGAGATGTATGGAAGTGTTGCAGTGGCTTGAACTATGTATTCTGACAACAGTGAGCTGAGGGAATACATTCCTGTATGGTAGCTATGCAGACATTTATTCATTCAAACTTCTGAAGTGTACAGTCACAGTTATGCCCGTGGCTTTAAATGATGGCCATGTCACTGTGTTTGTGTATAATTATAATATTTACTTTTATATATTTATTTATGCATTTATTCATGTATGTATGTATGTATGTACACGTGTAAGTATGTTAACAAGGATAGAGCACTGATCACATCTGACCAATTTCAGTCTCAGCTTTGGGCGCACATTACAAAAATAAAAACATTGCACCAGAAAGTATTACCATACTATCAGATGTTAAAATAGAGGCCAATATAAATGCATGTTTGTATGAGTGGGAGCACGGATTCTCTCATAAGTCCATGAACTGATTTCACAAAGTGTCACTGATTCTGCCTCATACTTAGTCACTCTCATAATATATGTGTTTTTCTAACAAATCAGTGAGGATTGAGGTTATTAAATAATGTCAGGCCTTTGACTTTCAAACACAAAGGACTTGTGAAAACGTATCTGAATGCAAAGACTGTTATATTTAAATACTTTCTACTTATATAAGGGCACTAGTTGACCCTGAATTTAGGTCACGTGTCCCCTATTATATTTTAGATTTCTGCTTGTTTCTTGAGGTAAGATCCTGAGGGGTATATGCCTGTGTATGTGCATATGTGGGGGGGGGGGGCACCATTGCACACTGTATTCTGATGGCAGTGAGCTGAGAAGATACATTTCTGTGTGGTATTTATTCATTCTTTCATTCATTTGATCACAGTCAAACTACTGAAGTGTTAGTCATACAAGTGGCTGCATTTGGTGGTGACATCTCTGCATATGTATGTGTGTGTGTGTGTGTGTGTGTGTGTGTGTGTGTGTGTGTGTGTGTGTGTGTGTGTGTGTGTGTGTGTGTGCACGCATGTTTGTGTCTGTGTGTCTGTGTGTTTGCATTTGTGTTATATATGTATGTGGGTGGTTGAATATACTTTGAACTGTTCCTGATTTCGCAGAATGTCTCTGATTTTGCCTCATGTTTTTGTCTGTTCCTCATATCTTTTGTATTCTTCTGGTAAATCAATAAGGGTTATAGTCACTAACTAATGGCAGACTTTTAAATTTCAGATTTAATTTACTTCAGAAAAAGTATGCTAATACAAAGCCTGTT
>NC_056743.1:990482638-990557668 GCF_019279795.1 Protopterus annectens
CTCACATTTCTCTAGTTCAAACGATTTTCATGTTTACTTCAAGTCCAAATTTTGTAATAGAAAGATGTTTGTATGAGTCACAGACATCTGCAATTGTTTTCTTTTGCTGACTGCTTAGAACAATTCCATCTGCATCCCTGCCCCATGGTGTAAAAAGATGAAGTCCTGACTACTCTGCATATTACTCATGTTAGAAAATCTCCAAGATTGGTGGATGGAAGAGGAGTTAATAAACAAGGCAGTTAATTGTATGACTACCCCTGGGATTCAAAAAGGTTTCCTGAGATGCTAACACCTTAACACCAACTGATTTCCCATCTTTGTAAGCCTGCATTATACAGTACTATGAAACATTTTGTTAAAATTTTTTTAATTATAAAAAATTTATAATTGATTATTTTATTGCTTTTAATTAAATAGTTAATTAATTACTATGATATTTGTTAATTGATTAAATGTCTTTTTGTACATATGGATGTTGTTTCATTTGATTCTTTATAAACTCCCAAGAATGCTTTGCTGAGATGCTAGAGTATGATAAGTTAGTTTTTGTATTGCTCTTTTTCATTTGTTTTATATATATATATATATATATATATATATATATATATATATATATGATAAGCCAAAGAAGAACACAAACTAATAAAAAACAAAAAACAAAGAAACACACCAAGCCAGCAGGAATTATAGTTAGGGCTTTTGTTTACTTCATAAGCAAACTTCATCAGACAACAGTTAAAAACCACAAATCATTTAAATATCCCTCCAAAAAAACAATTAAACAATTAATTACATACTCAAATTGCCCTTAAAGTAACATACATACAAAATTGTTCATGCTACATAAAAATCAGTACATAAACATCACAGTGCATTCAGCAAGTTAAAATACATCCATAAATTGAATTATTAATCATCTAAAACAGGATTTCAATTTTAACATACATTTTATAGATAAATTATCATTCAGCCCAGGAAGGGAATGTGCAATTAAGTTTCAATTGCTAAATCAGTTCTCTTTCATCTAATTTCAGGGCTATAGGACCACCGCTATTATGTTTATCCAACACTTGATCAATGATAAAAAATAGAAATGCATGTGAAGGAAACTGATTCACATGGCTAGCCCAGGATTTATTCAAATTCAGCTTCCTAATGTTGTACAAATGCTCATAGATGTGCCGCCATATACGCAACATTCTTAGATGAACAGTTATATCTGTCCTTAAGTTGGTATACTCTTCCATACTTCCCAAAGGAATCAGTTACTTTAATAAATTTACAAAAATGACAAAAAACACATTTTGACATACCACCAAGAATATTAATTCCACGATTACTTTCCAAGGCATTTTTTGAGGTTGCTACCCTTCCTAAAAATAACATCAGGTTTCTCTCTAATCCTATTATTAATCAATGTGTCCTCCCTCAGAAAATACCAATTCTTATTAATAATATACCTGAGGTCATCAGCATAAAGTGAGAATGTAGTAATAAATCCACTATATCGGACATCCTCACTCAAGTTAGGTTCAAGAGACAATTCACCCGCACCTAAAACAGAAGTGCCCATACCATCTTCCAATAAATTAATCTGGTCAACAAAAGGGGCATCTCAAAATGGTGAGGCGGTATGCAAAAGGGGTTTAAAAGACCCTCTCTTTCTTTTAATACTAACCTCAGCACAAACCTCATTCACCAAGGGGAGTGGGTAACCCCTTTTCACAAACATCTCTGTTAATAAATTACATTCAAGAATGAAGTCAGCTTCATCTGTAACCATTCTGGATGCCCTAACGAACTGCCCTTTTACAACAGCCATTTTTTGATGGTAGGGATGAGCACTAGACCAGTGAAAAAAAGCATTGAAATAAGTGGCCTTTCTAAAAATTTTGGAGGTAAATCTTTCATTGACCAAATCCTTGCTTAGTTCGGTGTCCAGGTAGGAAGTAGAGTCCACTTTAAATTCAAAAGTAATATTTAAAAATTCAGTGAAATTATTCATATGTTCAAACAAAACCTCTGCTAGTTCTAAACCACCCTTCCAGACCATAAAAATATCATCCAGATAGAGTGTATACCAGATGACATTATTCATAAACAGGGCATCCTTAAACAGGAACTCCTTTTCCCTGTGGGTCATAACTATGTTTGCAAAAGTAGCTCCACAAGGAGAACCCATTGCTACCCCAGTTTTTGCAAGTAATAGTCCCCATTGAACATAAAATAATTATTCATCAGGACTAATTCCAAAATGTACACCAACATCTCAATTTCCCTACCATCCACAGCTTTGCTAATAAAGAAATCCCTAACCCAAATTAAACCAGTTTCCTGAGGTATCACGGTATATAATTCCTTGACATCAACTGTTAAGAAGTCATAATCATCTTGAAATTTCAAGCTATTCATAGCTGAAAAAAATGCCCAGGAATCACGACAAATATGCTGTTCCCCTTCCTGAAGTTTCTTTAACTTAGAATCCAAATACTTTCCACATCCAAATGTAAAGGACTGCCTACCATCCACAATGGGACGAATAGGAGGATTTCCCATATCCTTATGTATTTTTGGCAGTCCAAAAATCACAGGAGTAATAGGACTAGAAACAGACAAGTAATTCCATAAATCAATATCTATAGAAGCTTCTATAAGTCCCTAATAAACCCTTGAAACCATTGACAAGCCCAATTCATCTCATTCCTGGACACTTTCTCATAAGCCTCACATGCTAGTTATTTCTTCATGCAAGTGTTATAATCATCCAAGGTCATAAATATAAGGCCACCCCCCCTTATCAGGTTTTAAAACCTGAGTACCCTTAGTTCTTAACAAAGAAAGGGCATCCTTTTCATTAACAGTGGTGTTATACAAAGAAAGGTTAGGTTTATAATTAGTTAACAGACAGCGTATATCATTTTCACAAACTCTCTCAAATAACTGGATAGTATTATTAAGAGGAGGATTAAATACACTAGCACGTCTAAGCTCACTGGCCAAATTACTGTTGTTACCAAACAATACATTTAGATTTAACTTGCGTGCAAACATTTTCAAATCTATTAAAGTTCTAGTCAGATCCGCCCGAGCCGAGGGAACAAAAGTCAATCCATGAGCCAGCAATTCAACCAGCACTTTGGTAGGCATAAAATCAGTGTAATTATAGATTTTAAAGTCCCCATATTGATTACAAACAATACTGACTGGTTTCATATTAACTGTTTCAGTATGAGAACTTTCAAGGGAAGGCAAAAAAGTTACCTCCTCCCCCATTTGTTCAGTCTCTTCTTCCACTGCTTCCAGGACACACCACCTTGTTGGTAAGCCTGGTTGTTCACATTGTTCATCCAAAAATCCTGTTGAATGACAGGCTGCTGAGGGCGAGCTTCATGAACTTGCTGCACTTGTCTATTTTGAACCTGCCTGTTCTGGAGCCGTTCGCTCCATCTAACAGGGGAATTCAAAGGGAAATTAGAAGCAGCCCCACTATCTTGTTCACTGCTCTCACTGGTTACATTCCCCTGGGCTAGTGGATCCAGTTCCAGTAGAGAAGAAGCTGAATAATTGATCACACCAGGTGGGGAAGCATATGCAACCCCATTACCATAATCTCATGCATCCCTTGCTAGTTTTTTAATCTTAGTCTCATTCAATTTTCAAAGTGTACTGTCAATACTGGAGAAAATATGACAGTAATCAAATTTGTGTCTGCCAAAGTCCTTGATAGACTGAATGTCAGTATCAAGCCGAGTGAGTTCTGGCTTTAAAGATTCCACTTGTGCTGAATAATCCTTTATCAAAATCTGGATGAAATCACAACCCTGTTTATCAAACACACACACGAGAAAGGCTGCCACAGATTTACTTGCCCCTTCTGCCCAGAGTTTAAGGTAGTTATCACTGTCACCAGACACTCCATAATCAGCTACTCTAAGGCTCTTAAGAAAGGGGGTCCAATTATTCTGTGTAATATTAATACTAATATAAATAGTAATAATTGTCCAAGACAGCTTGTAATTCTGGAGTGTGTCACCCAATAAGTATAAGGGCTCTCAAAGGTTAAATACTTTCTAAAAGGAACAGCCATAATAAACATTTTAAATATATTTAATAATTAATAAAAGAACATGAAAATACTGAATATATATTAACAGTAAACCCCAGAGCTCAAATCACGGGAAATATTGAAGATAACATTGATGGACAGAAAATAAATTCAGGAAATAAAGAAAAACAATATCGAAACTAAGCTTCACTATATTTTCCTGACTGAATCTAGGAGAATTGCTATTACCTACTTACTTAATAGAGCAAGGCAGATGATGTGGTGAATGTTCCTTCTTGTTGTCAGGCCCAATGCAGAATATTCAATACTGAGAGATTTATTTTTGTAATATCTGAAATTTTTAAGATGGCTGCCAGAATGACTTCATCTGGTCACCTGAATCTAAGTTCTCACACTATTCCCCTTTGGAGCTTGAGACAGGATGTTAACATAGATGTGATAAGATGCATATCTAAAGTTTTGCTAATGTTTATGGCATGCCTAGGGCTTCCCCTCTTTTTACTGAACTAATGAACAAAGGATTCTTCCAGACATACCATCTCCGGTCCTGTTCAGAGCTGTGAGATATACACTTCCATGACCCAACAGGTGATCAAATTAACAGTATTTTTCTTAAAGTAAGAAGTAAGCTATCTTTTTAACCCTTTCTCTTCCAGTGTCTTTTGCTAACATATATACATGAAATCTCACATGTATATTCCTTCTCTGTCCAGCAGGACCCACTGTTGATACATTTTTTTTAATACTAGTAACTTTGCAAACACAGTTTGATTTTCAAATGCCATACACTTCTAATACATTTGTAACATAAGCATCCATGCAAATCAATTTGATATTTAAATGACATAAAGTTCTAATACATTTGTAACATAAGCATTTGTGTAAATCAGTTTGATAATCAAATGCCATACAGTTCTACTACATTTGAAACACAAGCATCTTGTATAAATCAGTTTGATATTCAAAGGACATATCATTCTTTACAGAACTCCAGCTGAGTATGCTGACACTTGCTCATATCATCACTGTTTTGTTTACCAATGTTTAGTTTTTAGGGTTCAACAGGGTTATAACATTCCCTTGAAAAGTGTTTTTGATCCCTTCACTATAAGTCCTTCTATGGCTTCACTTTATAATGCACTACTCAATGCACTACTACAATGTGCATATGTGGGGGGGGGCAGCATTGCACACTATTCTGATGACAGTGAGCTTAGAAGATACATTTCTGTGTGGCATTTATTCATTCTTTCATTCATGTGATCACAGTCAAACTACTGAAGTGTTAGTCATACAAGTGGCTGCATTTGGTGGAGACATCTCTGCATATGCGTGTGTGTGTGTGTGTGTGCATGTGTGTGTGACTATGTTTGTTTATTTATGTGTGCTCTGAAAGGCTGTGTTTGCAGCTGTCTGTATGTTTGTATGTGTATGACTGTCTGAGTATATGTGTGGATATGCATGGTTGTCAGTTTTTCTGTGTGTGTGTGTGTGTGTGTGTGTGTGTGTGTGTGTGTGTGTGTGTGTGTGTGTGTGTATCCATACAGTGGCAATAATGAGTAGATAGTAAAGCATAATGTCGATGAAAGATACTGACACCATCTGCTGTTTTATCACAGGAAATGGTGACTGGTTGCAACACAGTACCAACCCTAGTAGACAGAGTAGACATCTGTCTTTGAATTTTCTCCTCCATATTATTCCCAACTTCTCACTACCTTTCTGCCATTTTTCCCTGTATGAATATATGTTAAATTCCTGCTCTGTCTGCAAGCCCAACTGTTATTGCCCTTTCAACCCTTTTACATTCCTTCCTTTAGAATATTAAATGCCAGCTGTGCAGTATTCTTGTTTGAGTGTCCTAGGCAGAATTTTTGTATTATTGTCCAGTTTATATACTGCTTCTCATTTCTTGTTTGAGGCTGTCTAGCATTATTCCTTTCCCCAGGTCTTTCCGAGTTTCCACCTTTCTTCTTCTTCCCCTTGCTGACCAATATTTTTATAGATCAGTCTGCTGTGACCCTACCCATTCCATCCCATCTTTTGTTTATCTATTCCCTCCTTCTCTCAACAATTGCTGCCTTGTGCTTACTGAGACTTTCACCTATCTTTCTGTTTGCCTACAACCTCCCTCTGCTGGTTTCTATACTTCCTGCCAATTCTTTCATTTTTTTCACCTCTATCACCCTTTTTTTGTTTTCTCTTTAAGATCTGCCCTAGATTATTTCTTCATTCTCTATCATGATACTGTCTTCATCTCCCATCTTTTTTTGCCCCACTGCTCCATGTCCCACATTGCTCCATCTCTTCACAAAACTTTCTATATTAGCCCTTTTAACCCTATTGTGTTCAGAGTTAGATAGACCTTCTCTGTTGTGTTTTCTGTTGTACTTTCTTCATCCTTTCTCTTTCTGGCTTAGTTTTGCCCTCTGTCAGACTCCTGCCTAGTTTCCCTTCTGCTACCCTTGACTGCTGGTTTATGGTACATGCTTTTATGACACAATCTTATATATTTATTTATTTTTTTAGCTGCTTTCTATTTTTACCTTTTTCAACAGTCTCTTCAATTCTTCTTCATTTTCAATAATTAGAGTGGTATTATCTGTGTTTGTGTGTATATGAATATATATATATATATATATATATATATATATATATATATATATATATATATATATATATATATATATATATATATATATATATATGAGTCTAATATTTCTCTCATCAATTTTGATTCAAGCATTTGATTTATAACTCAGTATTCCCATGAAATGTTCAGCATACAAATTGTACTCCTTACCCAATCTGGAACATGTTAGTTATTCCATATTTGGTTCTAACTGCTACTTCCTGTTCTGAATGCATATTCCTCAAGAGGCAAATAAAGTGGTGTGGTATCACCATTTATGTAAACACACAGTCAAAGGTTTCAGAGCAGTCAGTAAAGCACAGGCCAACATAATTTCAATCTCTGTGATGTCTAGTTGTGGATCAGGGAACATTCAATCATAACATAATCAGTAACATTATGATCTTTTTATAGAGCTCTTTTTAGTCTTCTTCTGTTGGGTCCCTACCATCTTTGCCTTTATCACACCCGTTTCACATGTATTTTCCTTTAGTATTACATATTTTCTTGCAATGGACTCTTGCCTTGCTCATGCTATTAACTTCTTCCAATTATTTGCACTACTTATTTAAATAAGTGTCCTTCCTTATCTTTCCTTGTTACTATCTAAAATTCTGTATTCAGTCTGGCATATTTTTGCAATTCCAATGCCCTTTGGTGTCTTTCTTTCCTATGCCAGTTTTAAATCATCCACAGAAATCAGTCTTGCCTTCTAAATCTTCTTTCTATTTGGAATACTTTGGATGTCATCTCCTGGAAAATGTCACACATATCTCTCTGTACCTCTTCAGGTGCTTGATCTACCATGTCTGATCCTTTAATGTAGTCTTCACTTTCACTATTCACATGGAATATGATTTAGCTCACATTTCTCTAGTTCAAATGATTTTCATGTTTACTTCAAGTCCAAATTTTGTAATAGAAAGATGTTTGCATGAGTCATAGACATCTACAATTGTTTTCTTTTGCTGACTGTTTAGAATAATTCCATCTGCACCCCTGCCCCATGGTGTAAAAAGATGAAGTCCTGACTACTCCGCATATTACTCATGTTAGAAAATCTACAAGATTGGTGGATAGAAGAGGAGTTAATAAACAAGGCAGTTAATTGTATGACTACCCCTGGGATTCAAAAAGGTTTCCTGAGATGCTAACACCTTAACACCAACTGATTTCCCATCTTTGTAAGCCTGCATTATACAGTACTATGAAACATTTTGTTAAAATTATTTTTAATTATAAAAAATTATAATTGATTATTTTATTGCTTTTAATTAATTAGTTAATTAGTTACTATGATATTTGTTAATTGATTAAATGTCTTTTTTGTACATATGGATGTTGTTTTATTCGATTCTTTATAAACTTCCCAAAAAACTTTGCTGAGGTGCTAGAGTATGATAAGGTAGTTTTTGTCTGTTGCTCTTGTTCATTTGTTTTATATATATGTATGGATCTCCTACTATTCACTAACTCCAGGGTCGCACTACAGTGGGGAAAAGTCCATCTACAACTTTCGGTGAAATGTGTTTTGATGAATTGGGTTTTCGGTGAAATGTGCTTTCAGTGAAAAGTGCACAGTCAAATGTGTTTCAGAGAAATATGCTTTCTGTGAATAGAAGGAGATCCATATATATATATATATATATATATATATATATATATACATACACACACATACAAATACATATAGATAGATATATAGATAGATATATTTATAGATGATATGTATAGTGAGAGAGAGACAGAGATACATTTTTTGTCCTAGTGGTATATATTTATTAACAGACCCTATGTATAATGTTCATGGAGTCCTTTGAGAGGAAACGTCTGATACTACACAATGTACCATGAAGTATTACTCTGTTCCTACTGGAGGGGATAACCAAAATGGTACTGTTAGAGCTGTAGAATTATCTTCTGACTTTTGGGATTTGTATACTGAAAAAAGGCATTGCTGAACAGACAAAACTTTCTCTACAGTTTGTAATCATATGGCTATCAACTTGTCAGTGAAGTTACAGGAAATGGATTGTACATTTGAGAAATTAATGAGTAAAGAATCTAATTTTCAACTTAATATTTTCAGTTTAAAAAATGTTTAGAACTTGATGTTTCACCAAGGGGTTACATGCTTTTAATTGCCCCACTACACCTTTTGATACCTCTATGGAAGAACAAATGAGGTTTCAAATTCAGCGGATAACAGCAGCTCATTGTTTCTCGATAGTATACTTATTAAGCAGAAATATGCAAGCTGCAAAAGATTAAAAAATGAAATTTGCACTGTTTGTATAGAATTAACAAAACAATATAGTGTGCTATGTCTTGATACCATATCCAACATAAATGACAAATTGTGAACCACTGAGTCTGAACTTTTGAATAGAAAAAAGAAAAAACTTTAGCAGGGCCTACATGATTATAGCAATTGCAAGGCATTCTTTTGGATTTCTAGTTCAACATCCAGTTGGAAGACTCCTATAGGAGGATCATGTCATCACATAGGTTTTAAGAAAAAGCAGACAGTTTTGTTTGTTTTTTAGGAAGATAAACAAAGTGATAATAAACATTTTCCTCCACAAACCCCTACCCTGCGGTTCAAGAACCTGAAGAATTTCATGGTGAATTTAAAATAATTCCACTGGAGGAATGCAATCAACAAACCACAACAAAATGAGAGGAAGTAGCAGTAGCAGGAGTGGCTTCAAATCCTCAGAGGGACAATAGTCCTGTGATAAGAAAGCTGGATAGCAATAAGGTAAAATATGGGATTGATATTGATATTATTCATGAATTTTATCATCTTAATATTGTAACTGCTGATAACCTGCATCCTACAGTCATTAATTTACTGGATAAACATTTTGCTGTCCCAAATGTAGGACTGGCATTTATACTTACTGTTATACCAAAACTATATTTAATTAATACAGAATATGTTCAATCAGTTTGTAAATTGCATTTATTATATCATTTTTCACAAGTCAAAATATGAAAATGTAGAAATGACAGATTTAAATATTGTTATAAATAATTTTAACTGTGATTTAAACAGCAGTAGTAATACTAATTATAGTTTCTATTTGTGTACATGAGATATAAATCAAATAAATCAATATTGACTGTTAAATACCTCAATGATTCAATGTAAAAGGGAATTTATACCCTCTTTATTAATGAACATGTAAAACATTTTCTGCTATATTAAATGTTGCTGTTGAAGATGCTCTTATGTTTTTTGTGTCATACAAACATAACTTTATATATAATAACAACCACAAAATAAAAAATAATAAATAAATAAACAGCTGGCTATGGATCCTCAAAAAAATTATTATCTCTAGCGCCTTGGCTAAAAGGTCTTCAAGGAGTAACAAACATCTTAAAACACACACCATTATATATAAAAAATAATTATACAATTATTCCATTAAACAATTAAATTAAATACTTCCAATTAACCTCACAGTTCAAGCATGTCAGTGTCAAGTATTATACTTTAAAATATAAACAGATTTATTATAGAGAAGTTGTTCTTTCAATCAACAACTTTCTTCTACCATTAATATAATTTGTTCAAGAACAGTGTCCCGCAGTAGCAAAAAACCTCTGTTATGTTTCTCTTTAAAATGTAAAGCCACAAATTTGTCCACTATTTGATTCTTAATATTTCTAATTTGCACAAGCAACTTCACTCTAAACATTTTTTTAGTCTCTCCAATATAAAAAAAAATGGTTGCAGTGGCACCACAGAGCATATTTAACACCCACGCTGTTACATGAAAATAAACCATATGGTGAAAATTTGACATTATTAATCAACTTAAAATAATTAACCACATTTCTGCAAACAGTGCAACTATTACATTGAAAAGTACCTATAATTATTTGCTGTTGAATAATACTAAGATCCGGGAAAACAAAAATACCATGTACTAACACATCTTTAAGATTTTTTCCATGTTTTCATGACATACAAGGAGGTCTTCAGAATATTTTTGCCCATTCACTATCTTTAAGAAGAAAACCCCAATAATATTTTAACACATCCTAATTTTCTCAGCCAAAATGTTGTAAGTCATTACCAAATACTTTTGTTCTTTAACATCACTATTAACTACATTTCCATCTTTATAAAACTGATTATTATTATTATTCTGCTGTGGTTTATTATTGGGTTTCAAAACCCTTGGAATGGCTTCATTTGCCACATCATAATCATACCCTCTATTCAAAAACATATTAATAGTACCATACATCTTCTCAAAAAAATCCTCCTCATTATTACAAATTCTGTATAACCTTAATAATTCTCCATATGGTAATGAAGGCAGCAAATGTTGAGGGTGACAACTCGTCCCATGCAAATATTGCCCCCATCGAAAAATTTCTTTGTACAACTGTATGTATTGCCGCACTATCTAAACCTTTCAGGAATAAGTCTAAAAACCCCACTGTATTACCACATTGAAGTCTGTCAAATGATAAATTATACATATTTAATTGTAAATCTGCAACAAATTGTGTAGACCCTTGACAGCTGCCCCTACAAACAAAAATCAAATTGTCTATATAACAGTAATAACATATAACATACTTAACCATGAACTCATGTTGATACAAAAAATCGACTTCAAACAAGGCCATTAATAAATACATGGGAGCAACTGGTGCCCCTATGGCCATGCCTTGCACTTGTCAATAAATTTCATTATCAAATACAAAAAATTATTTAAGAGAAAAAAATTTACAAGTTCAGCAGTGTAATGGGCCAACAGACTATTACCCGAGAATCAATGTAATGACTGTATACCATCTATATGTCTAATAGTTGTATAGAGACTGTTTACATCTAAAGTCCCCCAGTACATATCTTCATCCCACTTTAACTTAGAAATTTTGTTTTAAGCATCAAAAATATCCTTGATGTAAGAAGAAATGTTTAGAAAATATGGAAGAAGCAATTGGAGTAATAAAAGTCTGATATTATGTAAAAAATATTTGCGAGCTAAAATAATCAGGCAGCCAGGGGAATTATTGAAATCCTTGTGGATCTTGGCAAACAGTAAAAAGTGGCAAGACTACATCTTTCAATAGAAAACGTTCTGTCCACATCCTCTTGAGAAAAGTATCCTTACCTTACACCATTCTGAAATAAATTCTAATATTGTGACAATGCATCATTATATATGTCAATGTTACTTTTCTCGTACAGTTTGTCATTCTTCAAATGTTTCAAACATGTTTATATATTGCATGTATTGCATAATAAGTGTGTTCCCTTTATCAGAAGGTTTTATAACTAAATCCTTCCTATTATTAATATATTTCAATGCCTTCCATTCATTCTGTGTTAAATTGTAATACAGATGTTGTTTATTATTGAAAAATTCCTTGTATAAACCATCAACAGAATAATTCAAGATGGACCTAAATGGTATAATACTATTATTCATATAAGGAAGAATAAATTTGCTTTTAGAAGCAACAGAACACGTCCAATAAACAATAAGCATTATTACAAAAGTCATCATTAATTTTCTCATCCATATCCGAATAACATGAAAAAAAAACTTTCATTAGAACTTTCCAAATCCACTGTATTAATATGTAAAAGAAATCTTGCTGTTGAAGATGTGTTTATGTTTTTTATGTCATACAAACATAATTTTGAATATAATTTGACTAAAGCAAAATGGGAGGTACTCAGCTGAGTAATAATATGATTCTAATTTTTAACTCAGCAGATGAAGGTAATAATATGCTTGTTTTACATCATGAACAGTATGTGTGTTAGTATCATTTTCTTATAGAATATGAATCCACTTATTTTAAAGTGGATATGGGAGTTTATGACAAGGCAATAACAGCATATAAAATTAAATGAAAAAAAGGTTATATGTTTGGTTATTTTAGTAGAGAGGACATTGTTCGAAAATGTGATACCTAGGGCAGCAAAATTGTGACATTTTACTGTCTACCAAAAATACTTTAAAACCTATTTGATCTTCCAGGATGTTCTATTACTTCATCATGTAGATTTTTTCTCATTGATATTGGTTTCCACTTACATGCATATTCATCTCCTTATGTTATAAGATTATATTGTTATATTAAGGGCACTAGTGACTTTTTGAGTAAAATTTAGTATCTTACTTGTTGTTATTGTGGTTGTTTCATTTGGCTATTGACAAACTCTTAGGAAATTTTAGCCGAGATGCTAGAGTACAAACAGTTTTTTTTTTTTACAGGTCTGTTGCCCTTGTTCATTTGTATACACACACACACACACACACACACACACACACACACACACACAGACACACACATATATGTATATATATATATATATATATATATATATATATATATATATATATATATATATAAAACAGGTACTATTAGAGATGTAAAACAATCTTTGGACTTTTTGGATTTATATACAGAAGAAAGGAATTGTAGAATATACAATCCTTCTTCTACAGTTGGTAGTTGTGTGGCTGTCAATTTGTCAGTAGAACTACAGGAAATGTGTGATAAATCTGAGAAATTAATGACTAAAGAAACTAATTTCCAACTTATATTTAGAACTTGATGTTTCTCCAAGGTGGCTGCATACTTTTAATTGCCCAACTGCTCCTTTTGATACCTTTAATGAAGAAAAAATGAAGTTTCAAACTCGCTGGATAACAGCAGCAATTTTTTTCTATAGACTGGATTAATATACTAATTACGTGAGATATATACAAACAAGTGAAGATTAAAGAGGAAATTTGCACTCTTATTCAGATTATCAAACAGATCAGTGTGTCATGTCTTGATAAAATACTTTCTAACAATGAGAAATTGCAAACCATTGAGTCTGAACTTTTGAACAGAAAAAAAGAATAAACGTTAATGGGAGCTGAATGATTATAACAATGACAAGGCATTCTTGTGGAAGTCAAATTCAACATCCAATTGGAATACTCCTACAGCTGAATCATATCATCATGTAGATATTATAAAACAGCAGACAGTTTTGTTTGTTTCTTCAGAAGTTACAAAATATGTCACTGATTGGGAAATTGAGGATAAACATTTCCCTCTACTCCCTAAAGCTCAAAAACCTGAGGAACTTCATCACCAGTTTCAGAATAATTCTACTAGATGAATGCTATTAACAAATCAGAAAAGAAAGAGAGGAAGAAGTAATAATGGCTTAAACTCCTCACAGAGACAACAGTACCATAATAAGTAAGTAAGGTAGATTACCATGAAGTAAAATTTAGGACTGATACTGATAGAAATCTTGAGTTTTCTAATTTTAATACAATAACTCCTGATAAATTGTATCCTATGGTAATTACTTTATTGAGAGAACACTTTGCTGTCCTAAATTTAGGACTGAAATGTATTCCCATTCTTGTACCACACCTTTATTTAATTAAGACAAAATTTTTTCACTTGGTTTATAAATTACATGTATTATATTATTTTTTACAAGTTATATATAAGAATGTGGACATTACAGATTTAATTATTGTTACAAATAGTACTGACTTTGATTTAAATAGCAGTAGTAATATTAATGATAGTTTTTATTTGTGTACCCCAGATTTAGATCAAATTAACACATATTGTTTGCTAAGTACCTCAAAAATTAAATGTGAAAGTGAATTTATTGTCCTCTTTGTTAATGAATATACAAAACTATTTTCTGATATGTCAATTTTTGCTGTTGAAGATGCACTTATGTTTTTTATGTCAAGCAATTATAATTTTAAATATAATTTAATAAAGCAGAATGGGAGGCATTTACAGAACTGAGTAATAATAAGAATTACATTTTTAAATCAGCTGATAAAAGTAACAGCACAGTTGTTTTACACAATGAACAGTATATGTGTATATGTTACTCTTACGTAGAAGATGAATCCAATTATGTTAAAGTGGAAAATAGAATTTATGGTGAGGCAATTTCCATTAGGGTTATTATTTAATATACTGGTATCATTAGCATTACACTGTAATGAACAGAGGGAAGGACCATTACCTAATTTATTTGACACTGAGACATCAGAATGAAAAGTACATTATGTCAGATAAACATAACGTTAATTTAGGAATTAAATATAGATCATGTAAATGCAAAGCTGTAAATACAAACTAAGTGGAAATGCTCATTACATAAGCACTTATTCTTGATGGTATGTTTTAAATAAGCAAAAAGCTGGGCACATTGGTGTTCAAAGATCTTAATAATTTACAAGATGTTGTATCCAGATTATTGATTAATATTCCAAAATTACAATACCATGCAGTCACTAATAAATCTTACCATTATTTTAAAAATCATAGTAATTCTATGGTACATACAGCACACTGATTACACTCCAGTATTTGGAAAACGACTAATTTAGTGCCACAGCGGCATGCAACCTGACCTTAACAAATGTGAAGCTCCCCCTGAGAAAGGTGTTAAGGTCAGGTGCCATGCTAGGCAGTAAAATCTGCCTGTATTCACTAGTAAGACAGCATCAGAACAAAATGTTTGTTTATGCCTGCTGCCTATACCCTTAACATGTCTCTAGTTTCCTGTAAAAAAAAAATAATAATAAAATAACTTCAAAGAGACTTGTTAGAATTATAGGATGTGTGTTCACCTGTATAATAACAAGAATGCAAATGCTGAAACTCAAATTTATGTCATTGTTTTATGAGGAACAGACCAAAAATATGAAGCAATAACCTGGATAGCTTGTGAAAATCTGGACAGTTGAGCAGTATGGAGGTAAATGTAAATGCAGCAGACTGTTACACTAACTCTCTTCACTGTGCTCACTAATTTATTTACGGTTTTGGAAGCTGGTAAAAACACTTACGATTTTTTCCCTTTTAGCTAGTAGTAAAAAGAGCAAATAAAGCCCTATGTACTACAAAGGATTACAATCTTCTCACCGATCATAACCCTAAATTATGTGTTCTCAACATGGATGTCATGATTCACCTCTCGAACATCACTCTCGAGGTGAATTTTTTGGCATCCATGTTGAGAACACATAATAAATGGGTTACAGTCGACAAGCTGCTCATAATCCTCCGTATTATAAACTAGTTAGTCTACAAAAAAGGCATCCATGTCTATCCTTGTCACAAAGGAAAACTTTTGTTGAGTTACATAATAAGTCGTATGCATCTTTGGAAAAAATATTGCATTTGCACTATAGCAACATGGCCATTTTACAGAAAATGAAGCTTCACTTACAGAATTCTGTTTCAGTAGTTAGTATTTTCATGTTGGTTAAATTCTTACATTTGGTGCAAACTTGGAAACAATGATTCTTAAAATATCAAGGCATTCCACAGACACACATTCTATGTGAACTTTATTTTTTCTACATCATTTTTATTATGATATAATATAAACAAGATACTCATGCAAACATTTTTCATATTATAAAAAGTTCACAGCATAAAGCTACTCCATATGAAGCAAAATTCCATTTGCATTCAGCTCGGAAGACTACAGATATGAGCTATTAACAATTTGCCTTCTAATATCTATAGTTTGATTCCATCATCCTCCATTTACCTGTTATGTAAATTTGAGCAAGTCTTTTAGCTAGACTGGGTTCTGGAGCAATTGGGAAACTGGGGAGGATTCCTCAGTTGTCTCCTGAGCAGCATGCCTAGTAACCTATGAACTTGTGCACCTCTCCTGTATATATCAGTGTTAGACTAAATGTGTATTCCCCCAATTGCAATTAATTTCTCATTGTTTTTGGACTTGCACTGCAGGGACTCAAAATATACAGAAGGAACTTGGGTGAGCACTAGTCAACTCACAATGGCAGAATGCTAATTTTAGAATGAGTGCTCCATTCAGTGGGAGATGGTGTGTCAGGTAGAAATATTTGTTTGCTGTACAGTGTTAGTGGCAAGAAGTTAGGACTCGGATAGGTGGCGGAGGAGAATCATATGAATTTGTATCGTAACAATCATACATTCTGGCGTTTGGATATTTGAAAATAACCTTAGTAGAGTATCAGCATAAATGTTCATCCAAATGTCCTTTCTCATTTAGACGGTATACAATGTGATGTGTCCAGATGAAGTGACAGGACTTTTTCATCACACATCTAAGAGCAAAAGTCACATTAGTTATTATCTGGACTGGATAATGCCATGAGCAAAACTTATCTTATGTTGTATTTGTTTATTGAATGCTGGTAACCAGATGGTGTGCCTTGTTAACTGCAAAGTATAGGGAGAAAGATACAACGATACATAGACAAAGGGACTTTTTCTTTTAAGTAGCAGCCAGGCTAATGAGCATGTCTTTGAAGTATTGGAATAAACTAGATAGTCCAGCGAAACTCCTACAGATATGGGAAAACACATTAACCCCCCAAAAGCAGCATGAGGAGGTAAACAGTAGAACCTCAGAGATTTAGTTATATATCTCAAAAAAAGAAGATACTTTTTTATAAACATAAACTTAATAAGGATAAAGTTACAGAAAGGGCTCAGTTATCATTTTTATTCAACACTGGAAATTAGGACAATGGCCAAGTGACTAGACAAAGCCTGATACAGATAAACCTTAAACAATGTCATTGCATTATACTGCTCCACTTCTGTTTCTGCTGTTCTAATATAGTGCAGTGTCGCTTGACGTCTTGCACTGAAGTGTGGCTGTTTACATTTATTTTATTTTATTTTATTTATTTATTATGACTCATGAATGTACATGCTTCCAAGTACTTATATTAGGATGTCTGCCCAGTTTTAAAGTTAAAGGTAAGATGAGTATTTGATGTTTTTTTCTTAATGTGTATTTATCTCACTTTGGGACACCAGTGTGCCTAGGGAGTAGAATTTTGTTTTACACTATCTAGCTAGTTTATTTTAGTTTCTCCATCTAGTGGTACAGAAAAAATGCATCTGTAGTACATTCTGGTAGCCACAGTCACAGGGATTTCTGTTTGTGGTCAATGGCATTGGAGCAGGGCTTATTCCTGTCAGCAATATTTGATTTGCAATATACAAGTATGCTGGTGAACAACCAACCGTTTCTCTTGCTTTTGAATGTTAATGACAGTTTACTGCATGTTCGTGTCTGTTTTTATGCTGTGAAAAAATGTAACTGATGAATTGATTCTGTAGAGAATGCATCCATCCATCCATCCACGACCCCTTTTCCCATTTTTGCACATGGAGTTAGGGTGTCACTTCAACAGTGACAATCATCAAATAGAAATAAAATCCAACTGTTAAAATAGTAAGCAGACAGCAGTTTCTTGCTTTTCGGTGTATGTATAGGTTCATAAACTAGTATGAAGCTAATTGCCCTTGTAGGCTATTTTAAGCCTATCCAATTACCCCATGCAAGAATCAAACCCTGCACCTTGTGTCTGCAAGGCAAACACCCTAATCATTACGCTAACTTCCCACCTATTTCTAAAGTAATACATATACTCAAATATTTATGAATGCCATGACTTAGAAAAAAATGAAAACGTGTATCTTCATGTATATTGTCAAATAGTAATGACAATATTTAGGTTCAATACGTTTCAAAAAGGTATGCTGGTTTCTTAGCAAAACAAAAATACAAAAATCGAAACAAAGTTGAGAATTAAAAAAAAAATAATCTGCATAATGATGAATTCCTTACTAGTGTAGCCTGATTAGCCTGGATTAGCTTAACTTCATGAATGTTCTATGATATATGTATCCGGGTTCCCTTCAGATAATCGAATGGCCATAATATTGAACCACATATGGCCAAGATGAAAACATCATTTCTTCACAATATCAAACCGTTTGCATGGAGATCGCTGTAGGAAAAAAATCCCATTCACTTCAGTGTAAGTGCAATCTCTGAGTTGGTATATTTAAGTAGTAGGGGGTATATTTAAGTAGCAGGGGGGTATATTTAAGCAGCAGGCTGCAGCAAAAAAAAAAAAAAAAAAAAGAGTGTTTTTTTTCTTTTTTTTTTGAATTTGATGTTGTGAAGAAACAATGTTTTCATCTTGGCTATATGGGTGTCGACTTTATAGCTGTTCAACTATCTGAAGTAGATCCATGTGTTGATATCCACTTAAAGAAGGTTCACATTAAAAAAAAAAGAAAAACTGCAGAAAGCATTCCTGAAAGAAAAAGAGACAGATGAGGAAGTAATACAGACTTTATACCTCTCCACTGTTCAAGTTTTTGCAGGATTTCAAGATTTTTGCCTTATATCTTTGTTCTGTTCCTCATAAAATGTCTGTTTTTCTAGCAGATTAAATTGCTATCACTAAATAATGGCAGACATTTGAGTTTCAGGGTTCATATCTTTTAGAAAGTGCTTCTTAATGCAAAGTCTATTATTCTAACCATGTCTGAAGTTTATAAAGCAGTATTTAAAACAGATCCCTGATTTTGCCCCACCCACCACCCCTATACACATTATTTTAGGCCTTGTCTAGAATTTTTGCAGTAAGGGGTTGAGATGAATGCTGATTAGAAGAAGGGTTGATGTGTTTCTATGATCATAAATACCACCTCTGGATGAGCACAAAGAATGGATTGCTTATGCACAGACTATCCCGGATACGGACAGAAAGTACAAAGATGGTATTAGTTAAATGTCACTCTTCTGTACATGCCAGTATTTTCTGTTCCCATTTCTTTAGAGTGCAAGTACAGTGAAATATAAGTAACAAAATCCAAGCATAATGAAATTTTCTGAAATGGAATACATACCCTTCTCTATAGCAAGATGTTGTGGACATAGACATTGGCTTGGATTCACAGGCAAGTGCTGCACATCTGCTCAGTGCCAAATGTTGGGTGGTGATAGCACAACACAGCCCAGAATTAATAAGACATGTGTTACAGGTATCATAGCACTGAGGTACCAAGCAAATGGGTGCATAGTACATCAGTAGGGCCATGTGACAGGGAACAGTGCTGGGAAGCTGTCAGAGTGATGGGCACATGGATGACATGGCAAACATCACTGTAAAAACAGATTAGTGCAGCACAATTCATGCATGCAATGAAGAGCTGAAGAGCTGCCACATCATATGGTCAACAGAGGCACAATACAGTGAAGTTCAAATGCAGTTCAAAATTGAAATGGGGAGTAAAATGGAAATAGAAAAGTAAGATATGAGACTATAACAAGCAGAGGAAAATACACTATGACAAATATAAAGTATGATAATTGGGGGAGCAATACCTCTATTTTTGTGGGGTAGAGAGATAATTTTCAATATATTAAGAAGGCTGGTAAATGAGGTAGAGAGAAATGGTGATAGAAGGGATAGAGAGAGAAGAGAAGGTAATTAGAGCAGACAGTCAAACATGAACTGCAAACATAGACAGACAGAGAGAGTGGTATACACACAAAAGGTAAAGGTGACAGTAGATGAACACATACAAGCAGATGGTAGATAATTAGTGATAGGGAGGGATGGACAATGAACAAGGTATGGGAAATGATATGCTACAGAGGGAAACACCTGGATGGTTGTAGGGCAGGAGTCAAGGTCTAATGCCAGCTCAACTCAGAGGGCAACCTCCTGGCACTGAGACAGATTTCATGGACAGGTTGCATTGCTGGTCACCCAATGACTCGGGCCTGTCAGTTGCATGGCTCAGCCAGTAGGAGGCATCAGGAGGCATGTTACCATGCTGAGGTTAACATCCGATTGTCAGTGCACCTCATAGTAGACCAGCCTCAACAACTGATGCTGGGAGATGATGGGTGGTCCATCCTCTGCCACCCCCCCCCCCAAGAAATAGCCATAGCGACCACAAGTGATCCCTCCAGGTCACCATCAGCAAGATTACCTCCAGTTATATGCTGGGAGGCAGAATTGCTGACCACTGACAAACTAGCACCAGAGACATCAACTGGCTCAAGTTAAGGCAATCACTGCCATTTTATCATCTGTACCACAATTATATCTGCAGAAGGACACAAAAAGCAAAACACACTAGTGCACATGTATAATGCACATGCACTCTTATTTACACACCATATGACAAACAAGGAATTTACTAGTCCCACCAGAAGAGCTCTTCCTGCCTTCTGCAGCATCCTGCCTGCTCAATTTGTAGTTCTTTGTCATTGTAACAAAAACGATGCACCCCTCAGAACAGAAGTACAACAGTTAATACTATTGTAGGAGGATACAATGCTTACAGAACATGGATGGTGCTTTCTTTCTAAGCTTTGCCTACCACTGGTGAAGCAGATCTGGTAGTACTGCTACAGGTCACTAGGACAATTCTGACATTATTGTTCATCCTGGTGATGTTATGTCATGCAGCCATGCTTTACAGAGGATCAACATACTTCCACAGCAGGAGCTCAGAAAAACATCTATAAAGCTAAAACAAGAACATCTTGCTCTTTTATTTACACTAAGCAGCAGCCTTGTAGTTTATAATACTTGGTGTGTCATAGAGCAAAATGGTTACATTTGGACAGCATTTGATGCACATTATAGTGCAACAGTGACATCCTACAAAACCTCAGTAGTGCAGAGCAGTGTTGCTATTGGCCCACAGAGACTGTGCACATGAACATACTGACATTTTGCAAGATATGTACGAAACATGTCTTGTGCAAACTAAGCTGGGAAGTGTATTGTATATGGATGCAATTCAAAGACAGTCATGCTAAAGTGACTCATTAGAATAACTTCAATTACACAAAGCTCTTACTAGTGAGATCTAAAGCTGCACACAATTTTGTGTGAGAGTACTTACACAAGAAAATCAGTGGAATACAGGACTATACATATTAATTTCCTGCTGAAAGCAGAAAACCCACCTGGCAATGCACCCCCAGCAATGTACTCAACACCTGTGTTTAGGGAAATATAGCATAGTGACTTGATACTGTCTTGGCCAGTTGTGGTGGTGGTGTAGATGATGAGCAATGGGCACACAGGAAAGAAGAGGACAAAAAGAGAATATAGTTACCTGTACATAGTAAGCAATACTTCTCAACCTGTAAGCACAAAAAGTCTGAAAAAAGGCAAAAATAACTGGGGGGGGCAGACAAATGTTAAAAACCAGGCACAGATTTTAAATATTGCCCTTATAAACTTAGAAATTCACAGTCATAGCAGATGTTACATTAGCATATATTGTCAGAAGGATAAGATATCTGAAACTCAAACATCTGTCATTATTTAGTGATTTACACCCTCAATCTTTTGCCAGAAAAAAAACACAAATTTTATGAGGAACTGACCAAGTGAGGCAAAAATCTGGATATTCTGTGACATTCTGTACAGCTGAGAGGTATGCAAAGTTTACAGATGGTGGCTAGATAGAATAATGATCCATCATTAGTTGCAAGGAAGCTAGCCATTTTTGCATGGGTAGTGCTATACGCATGCTATACTATGGTCAACAGGTATCATTCATAGCTGTAAAGCATATCTATCATCACCTCCAGCATGCAGCAGTCACTCCATCATATGTGTGGCCTGCTATCTGTGCATGTACATACTGCCACATGTAACCTGTCTGTGTTTGTGCATCTTGTGATTAGAAGACCTTGTGGGAAGTCTCCTGGAAGTGGTCAGTGATATAGGTGGGATATGTGCCAGATGTGTGGAATCATGGGAAATGACAGGTTAATGCACAGACATATTATTTATAATTGACTAGGCATTACACATCATTTGGCATTTTAAGGAGTCAAAGCCATTCATACTGATGTAACTCAAGCCATTTGTACCAGATGGGGCCCTGTTGGCAATGAGTGTGCAGTTTATAGTTCTTATAACATCAAGGAAATGGGCTATGATGTAAAACATCTACATAGCAGTGGTTCTTTCTGTAGTCCTGTGGAACCAGGTATGCTCCTCTACATGCATCAGTATGCTCTCAAATAAGTATTTAAGGATATAGAGGGATGATGTTGGTGATAGGCTTAACATGCCCCAAGTTGGCTGCTGAAAACACCTTAAATCTAAAATGTTTAACACTATACCCAGATTTGGCTCACTATCTACTAACCTATTAGGTGCTTATGGCAGCTTCTGTGATGGCATGCATGACTGCTAAATGCAATGTCATGATCACTGGCTGCAATGGAAGCCACAATCTGTGTTAATCTGTTATAGCTCAGGCTACCCCTATCATATTCATGGTAGACACCAAAAATTCACTGTGCTCACAGTCAGTTTGCCACACTGCACAGTGTACCTGCTTTCTACATTTCTGAATCACTCTGTCATGTTTTATATCATCATTTTCACAATCTATACCAAATTTCCAAAAGATAGCTCGTTCACTTATCATTATGGGATCATTTGCCTGTACTGCATACCTGACATTTCCCACATTGTACAAGCTGTTTGGAACCAGGATGTATAGCTTTGTTTTCAAATTGTAATACTATGAGCTGGCTAGGGAATTGGCTGGAGCCTTTACTGCACCAGGAAATTTAGCTTTTATTTTTCCAATGCCAGTTACAGGTATGAGGTGTGTGTGTGTGTGTGTGTGTGTGTGTGTGTGTGTGTGTGTGTGTGTGTGTGTGTGTGTGTGTGTGTGTGTGTGTGTGTGTGTGTGTGTGTGTGTGTAAAACTTGACTGATTTTTCGAATGCCAATTACAGATATGAGGTTTTGTGTGAGTGTGTGTGTGTGTGTGTGTGTGTGTGTGTGTGTGTGTGTGTGCGTGTGTGTGTGTGCGTGTGTGTGTGTGTGTGTGTGTGTGTGTGTGTGTGTGTGTGTGTGTGTGTGTGTGTGTGTGTGTGTAAAACTTGACTACAGGTGACAAGAGCTTTAATTATCTACACCAACTACCAGACCCCTACTGTTAGTCATTACAGTTGGTTGAAATGTTCTAAAATGGGTACTTTTATCATTTTTTGGTTCATACATTTCATTTCATTGCTTAATGGAAAAAATCTTCAAAACTACAAATTCAAAATGCACTCTAACAAATATACTTTGTTGAAGTATTGGAAATGAGTACTTTTGTCATTTATTGGTTCATGCATTTAAATATTTAACAAGAAATATATTGAATCAGGAAGGTTAATCAAATAACACATGCATTTATGTATGCTCCAAAAAATGTATGCAGGAAGCCCATAGTTTAAAAACAGCCCAAGGACCAAGAAGCACTTAATCTGCCAGTGGTTAAATGCATTTTCAATGAATGTGAGTTTCACTGCATTTTCAATGAATGTGAATTTCAATGGAAGATAAATTAACAGTTATGCTATGTCTGTTTTCAATGTGCAGCTATCTTGTTTAGCAAATGGGCATTAGTGTTGGTGCTATAACAATTGAAAGCAGTGTTAGTATGGCAAAAGGCAGCATGATTGCCGTTGTTTCAAAAGGCTGTGTGGGGGTGCTGCACTCCTGAGTGTGTCATCCTTCAAATGAGATGTTAAACTGAGACCCCGTCTACCTGCATGGATGGTAGGTGCTGTAAGCTCTTTTACATCCACCTCAGTTATCAAAAAGAGAAAGAGGAAATTCCCCAATGCCCTGGTCATATTTTCCATAGTAGTATAAGTTCCACCAAGGGTGTCCCCCTTGAAAAGAGGCTAATAGCATAGTGGGACTAATCTGGTCAAGGGATAAATAATTGTAAAAGTTTTAAATTAAATCTACACTTCTGTCTTCATTTAAAAAATATAATGAAATAGTATGCATGCCGACAGTTTTGAACAGTTCTTATAGTAACTGAAAGAAAGAGACAAGTAATGGCACACCAGAGTGGCTGCTGGGGGGGTGGGGGCTGTTCCATTGCCCTGTCTAGGGCCCTATTTGACCATGATCTAGCTCTGAACACCATAGGAATAAAGAAATGTTTGTGTATCCCATATACACCACTTTATTGCACATCACACCATAATCAAAGTGCATCTACAATTCAAATACTTAGAAGTCATCAAGAATATTCCCTCTGTGGGTGGCGGGAGCATGGCCAAGATGGATAACTGAGAGCAGCTACTGGTGAAAACACTGTGCCTGAAAAATTTTCTCTGACAGAAAATGTAATCAAAAAATTAAAATCTGAAGATACTTGCTATCGAGTTTTATTCATCAATACTCAGAGAAAAGAATTATAGCTTGAAGTTCTTCAGAAGCAATAATGTTTCTGTCATAATTTCAACTGTTTGGTTAAGAGAGAAGAGAACTGAACAGGAGTCATTCAATAAATGGTACAAAGGATTCTTGTGTTAGAAAAAATGTTCAGCCCATATTATCTAATATACAGGATATATTATTTAAAACAGACAAACTGGATACAAAACTAGAATGTTTCAAAAAGAGACCAGAAAGAGAATGGAGAATTTTGAAGGTATTATGAAACAACAAGGGGCACAAATCAGCAGTATGGAAGAGACTTTGAATGATCATGTAAGCAGAATAACTGAAGGTGAGCCTCAGACTGAATTTCTTTTAAAACAAAATAACTGACTCATAGAAAAAAATGATGATATAGAAAATAGACTGAGACAATATAACATTAGAATTTATGGTATACCTGAAAAGTATTAGGGAGACAATATAATAAACTTCTTAACTACCTGGCTACATAAAACATTAAATATACCTGACACTTTATCTTTTTGAATTGAAAGAGTGCATGGATCCTTGAGAGCACCTTCTAAAAAGGAAAACTTACTGTCATGCTCAATTATAGTCAAGTTCATGTCAAGCTTAGAAAAAGATCAAATATTAAAAGCAGCATGGTCCAACCCACCTATTAAATAGGTGAACATGTAGTCAGATTTGACAATGACTTTTCCAGTAAAGGAGTAAAGCAAATCCTGTTTACCACTGATCAACGAACTTAAAAGAACAATATTAAAGCCACTTTGGTGTTTCCTGCAAAGATCAAATTATTCATTTCTGAAGAAAGAAAAATATTTAACATACTGGAGGAGGCATCCACTTTTGTTAACAGCAATAAAATCCTTAATACTGAAGAAATGGAGTAGAACAGAAATCTCTGAAGAGACAGTGAGCTGAATTCTTGGAAAACTGCTTCTAAAATGAAAAAGTCTAAAAACAAATGACTCTTATTCACTGATTGTTTGACTATTATTTTCTGAAACAATAGATTTGCCTTTTAAGTAAAAGGTTTATACTGGACTTTAAGCCTCAAAACGTGTGTAAGTGTGTATTTATATTTTAAGCTAAAACAGTTTCTTCATGATGAGGAATATAAAGGGTTAGTTTTACCGTTTACTATATTTACAGTGAGAGACTTAATATATTTCATGTAACTAAACCTACACGTGTGTTAATGTTAAGCAAATACTTTCTGTAAGAAAAGGTCATTATATTACAAGCAATAGATTTGGCAACTTTAATGTTTATAAGTTAAGATTTTATTTTATGTATTCAGCATCACATAGTATATGCATTGCTGAGTTAACTGAATGTCAGATCTGAGTAATATGCTAAATGGAAGTGTTAAAGTGCTGTTGATTTTGTTTTCCTTGTTCCCATATAGCACATCCCTTTCACAGGTCATTTATGAAATAACAGACACACCGAGAAAGCTTGAGAACAAAAAAGAAGTTATGTACTCACCATAACATTTCATCTGTGTTGTCCATTTTCATTCCTTCTCACCCTAAGGGTTCAGATCCGATTCCCAGATCTCTCTTGGCTGCTGTTCTATAGCTAGTGGAACCCACAAACTCTTGAGCTCCTCCCTTATCCATAATGCAATAGTTCCCCTCCCTCTCTAGGTCTTGTTTGCAGCTTCCTACAGTAAAACATTATGATATTTCAAATAATACAAAACTCACTTTCTGGAGCTCAAGAAAAAAATAACTTGGTTCCTAAAGCACTCTCCTGGTTTACCAGAAGTAATCACAGAAAAATGGTAGGTGGCTGGAGGGAGGGGAGCTAAGGAAGAATGAACATGGACAACACAGCTATATGATTTCTTTATCTGATATTATCAATATTCACTCATACCTCAAGCTATGGGATAGAGTCCCCAGCTGCCTGGATCCTGGATAGACTCCAAGGAAGGATATTCCTGAGAACTGTTATGCCTAAGGCTGCTCTTCCTCTAGACACCAGATCCAATTCACAATAAATAATAAAAATATGTGGATTAGACCAAGACATAACTGCACAAATATCATCAATGGAAGTTGTAGAATGGAAGATTTATGAAGTCAACACAGACCTTGTTGAGTGAGCTTTCAATTGTTTTGTAAAAACCTTACCTAGCTTGTTATAGACAAAGGAGATGCAATCAGTCAACCGCTTTAATAAAGTTACTTTCAAGAGTGGTTGACCAAATCTGTTTTCTAAAAATGATACATATAGCTGGTCAGATTTCCTAAACTTGCCAGATCTGTGCAAATAGAAATGTAATTGTCTATGTACATCCAATAAGTGCAACATGCATTCACCTTTGTTTCAGAAATTTGTGAAGAATACTGGGAGATTAATGGCTTGATTAATGTTAGATCCTGACACCACCTTAGGAAGAAAGGAAGGGTTGTTTTACATACACTCTGTCCTTGTGAAAGGCTAAATAAGGAGGCTTTGAAGATAAGTCTTGCAGCTTTGATACTCTTCTAGCAGATGTAATACCTATGAGAAAAAAAAATCAGATATTGTAGCTCAAATCTCACTGCAGGTTCAAAATGTGCCTGAATTAGAGCCTGTAACATTATGGTAAGGTCCTAGAATGGAGTAGGGTCCTTGAAGTGGGGGGAGGGGGCTTCAGTAAAAAGGCTCCTTTTATAAAAGCTTTAAAAAAACATGAAGAAGCTGAGCAGAATTATCCACTCCAACATGGAAATTGGAGATAGCAGCTAGATGAACATTAATGGTAGAAGGACTAGTTTATTAAAGATGATAAATTAGAAATATGTGATAATCCTTTCAGCTGGTTAACAAAATGTATTTAGAAGGAAATTAATTTCAATCTTTAGACTCTGCATATATGAAATAAATTCTTAAAACAGTTAAGAAATATGTTTTTAAAACTACATTAATATCAACATGAAAATGTTTGCATTTTTCTATTGTATATACCTCTAGAATTAAGGAAACAGAACAAAGTTACAATAAATTTACTAAAAAGGAATGGATTAGTATTATGGTCTAATTGCTTTGAAAAAGGAAAAGCTAAGTCCCCACAATATTTAAATATAGAATATAAGTTGGATGAATCTGCTAACCAATTAATATTATCCATCAGTAATAAATTAAATTTGGATAATATCAGTCAAGAGGAACAGGACATTATTCCCCCATTATATGAATATATGAATGCTGTTACTGAGGTCAATTGACATTCAAAGGAAGTTTATCCAAGCTATATAAGTTAATCATAAACAATTATTATAATAATTTTGATGCAAAATTCTAGAACATTTTAGATAGTGGTGGACTGAGTGACTCAACAGATGGTAAGAATAAAGCTTTGATACTTAAAATCAGTCAAACTTCTTCAGATTTATACTGGAAAGTTTATATATATATATATATATATATATATATATATATATATATATATATATATATATATATATATATATATATATATATATATATATATATATATACACATAGAATGTTTGGTACTCCATCTAAAATCTCTAAGTTTAGTTAATTGACTTTTTCAGTTTGTTGGAGATGTAATAAAGATGTAAAATCTGATTGGACACACATGTTTATGGACTGTAAAAAGTAAATGTATATTAGGAAGCGATAAGTATGTTTTTTAAGGGGTTATAGTCTGATAAATGTTCTTTAACTAGGTCAGTAATACTAATGAATGTTCCACTTCCTGTATGTGTAAAAGCCAGAGCAAAATCTCTTTTGGGCTCTCTTGGCAGTTGCCAGAACAGTTATTACAAAAAATTGGAAATCAAACTTAGTTCAACCATTCAAAGAATGTTTAAATTAAAAAAAAAAATACTATGTAAAATTGAAAAAGAAGTGAAAAGAATAAGATCTATAAATCATAGTAAGACCTTCAGTTGTTAGTATAAATTTGAAATGTTGCTATTGAAATACTAATATTCTTAGTGTATTCATTGTATAAGATTACCTTGATTATTCAATGTAATCCTATCATTCTATAAAAATATGTGAAGTTGAATTTTTTTTCTTTACTGTGTATTATATTCCCACAACAACATATGCAGACCATATAAGCTCATGGAAAAATATGCAAACAAAAAACATTGATGTTTTCTATAATAAAAGTCAGACTAAAAACATTATAACTCACTGTTAGTGTACCATGATGTCTCAGATACTGTAATGAGGCAACTGACAAATGGGCATCCAACAAAAATATTATCCTTTGCCTCCAAAAATACATCACAGAGCAGAGTATCTCAAGCAATATTTAATGTTGTTATATAACCATACTCTATATGTCTGATGAAACAAAAATGACATATCTGCTTACAGAATTTTACAGAAAAAAACAAATTATCAGTGACAATTGTGGAGTAGCACTAATTGCTGCATAATTATTTGTTCTTTATTTAAGACTATATAGCAGATCTTTGTTAGCACATGACCATAAATTCTTATATGCAAAAGATTCTGAAACATCAGTATCTCCTTTCAAAAATCTTAGCTGAAAATGTAATATCGTATGGTAGAAGTGTATGTTTCTCTGACCACACACATTGCAGCTTTGATATAATTTGAATGTCAGATTTTTCATGCAAAGACTCTCCCTCTAATGCAACATAACACCTAAAGCATATTAAGGTTAAGATCCTTCAAGAGCAATTTCAAAAATAAATGAGGAATATTTTCATAGCTGAGGCTTCTTGAATGAATGCTGTTATTACATGTATGCCTTATAAGTATCTATGAGGTGTCAATCATGTCCCTAACAGTTTGCATCAGGAGCAGTTGCCCATTTGCCCCATCATAGCTCCTCACCCACTACTCTTCTCTCTTCTATGCAAACATTTGGGTCTATCACTTTCTCTTACTATGTACCTGTTTTTATACAGAAAAATCAACATTGTTTGATTCCATTCTCCAGATTTATTCTGTACCTCTTTCGCACCTCCTTCCATGCAGGCAAAGGCAATCTGTCCTGTCCCCCTTTAAGCTTTCTCTCAATTATCCCTGTGTGCAGTGTAACTTCATTGCTTTTCCCTTTGTTGCATTTTATATTACCATTCTCAACCTTCATGTACTTTGTTATAAGACTGTTCACTATTTCTGACATTAGCAATATATGGACTATCATTCTTGATTGCCCCATATCGTGTGCCCAGTCTGAACATAAGATTTCTTCAAGTATTAGGTTCATGGGTTCAAAGGTAGTCAGTAAGCTTCTGCTCTAGGTGACCCTTGAGAAAAAATAGCCAAATAACCTGTTAGAATTGTAATATTGTACCCACTCCAATTAATAAGAGCTATGCCACACATCCAGAGGTAAATTTGTGATTTCCCATTCACTCATGTGTGGATGTAAAGGCAGCTAGGGTATTAATTATTTTGATATGCAGATTAGTGTTTCCCAAAGAGTGACAATGGGTTAGGTCAAGTATCTATAATGCCAGTAGGTCTAGTTTATAGGCTGATGAAGGCTGATGTTGTTGATGTGGATACATGTGGTACTATTGGTTTTGCAGAGGTGGAGAAGATACAAAATGGCGGGGTCCTTTTGTAGCAAGGAAGATCAAGCAGAGATCTTGGCCTTGCAAGAGCCTGTAGGAAATAGAGTATAATGGCAGGGGTTTTAGTCTGTCTATCTGTCTGGGTAACTTATGAATCCCTCTCCAATGATTTTCTTAGTCAGGAATCGGTTTCTCAAGTTGAATGATGTGTTTGGAGGGATGCATGACAAATAAGGTATCATATTTAACAATAGACCTAATGCAGGAGAGAAAGGAACTAATACTTTTTAGAACTAGAGTATGTGTCCTTGGAAGAAACTGTGCTAGAAAGATTTTCTACCCACAACTGATACACAGTGATCAAAGTGTAGGTCAGTGTGTCAACAAATGTGCACACACATCTAATGGCTTTATCATTTTTAAGGTGGGGGTTACTTTGATGAACTTGTGAAGCCCCACTTTCCAAGTTTAATAACACTATGTCTATGAGTCTGATCCATAATCATTATACTGTGTGCTGGGCTGGCCAAGGCCTTGCTGAACTGTAAGTGTCCGTAGGGAAGTATACTGTAGGACCAAATCTGCAGTCAAAGACAAACTTTATAAGCTATAGCTCTTTGATTTCAGCTTTGACAACAGATAACTAGATGGCAAAGAGAAGGAGACCTAACACCAAACATTTAGCTTCTTTACAGCTGATCAGCCTACTATGCTGTCTTTGAACTTAAGAACTCATAAGACCAGAAGGATTCCACTTGTGATTTTTTTTTGTATGGAAGAGGTACAATTTGGACTTCAGCACTGATTCAGTTAGCTACCCAGTGGTGATATTGGGGTTAATGTGTGTCTAGGTGAGATTGTTGATGATGCCTGAATGAAAAATAATAGCAAATGCATTGGCTAGATCCAAATAAGTAGTTTGTGTATAGATTTACCCTCCTTCTTATCCTCAGTAATCCTTTCAAAGACATCATCGAGTAAACACAATCTATAGTTCACAAAATGTTACAAATTTGGATCAAGAGACTGTAGGTCACTAACATTTTTATTTATGAGTCTAGTAATGATATGTTTTATGACTTAAAGGATGATACTAGTGAGGCTTACAGCTCTATACTTATCAGAGTCTGTGATACCACCCTTACATAGTGCCACTAGTATAGCAATTAATCAATTCTCTGGAATATAACCAGTGGAGAGATTTGGTCTGAATGGGTTCAGTAAAGGCTATATTTGTTCTTTGTTATCAGGCTTGATGCAGCTACTCTTTTTTGTTTTATTTAGTACATATAAGACTTGCTCTGGAGTGATTTTAGGAAGAGGGGTAACTAATGAGATAGTTGGATACATGGGGTGAGTAGGCAAAGAAATGTTGGAGCTGAATTTTTCAGAGAGGATGTTGGCAATAGCTGGCAGATAAGGATAAGCTGTACAATTTGATATAAGCTCAAACCATTAAAGTGTTTTATATCTTCATTTCCTAATATAATTAAAGATGCCCTTGGCCTGTCTTCAGTGGTGGTGGAATCATTAAGATAAACGTTAGCCTCATATTTCTTAATAATGCACTTAAGACTTGCGACATGTGGTAAAGTCTTTGTTATGCTGGAGATAGGAGATAATTTTTAAATATAGTTTCTTCCTTTTGATGATGCACAAATTCTACCATATGAATTTAGTTTTGAATTTTAAAAATAAACAATGACAATTAATGGACTCATAATGTTCACTCCAACAAATTAATTGTAGTATACAACTGAATGCATTCATTTCTACAGGAAAAATGAGACTTCTTTATATTTTCAGGATATCTGCTCCAAGCCAAATAAGTTTATTTCCTGTTAAAATCATGTGACAAATATAAACCTATAATGAAATTTAAAAACATTTTAAAGCATGAACATGTCTGAAACACATTTAAAACACATTTACTATGGTAGGGATAAGATTCATACCCATCTCAGAGGGCTTGCATTTAACAAACATTTTATGTTAATACTATTATTTAGTCAGGGGCGGCTCGTGCTATTGGACTGCAGGACTGCAGCCCCACCAGCTATAAAATAAAAGAAAAAAGAAATAAAATAATTAGCTGCAAGTCACGGGAACTCAGACTGCTGTTTAAAGCAGTGCGAATTATGAAGAGAAGGCATCAGAGTATAGATGCCCACCGCATAGACTGAAAGGGGATCAGACTGTAACGTCTGCAGGCATGTATTTATAGCTGCTGTCGTGAGAAGAAGGGACTCTGTATTATTTTGAGCAAACAAATCTACTGCAGGAAAATGGGACTTTGTAAAACAAAGCTGCTACAGTTCTGAATTCAGGTACTGTGTGTGTGAGTTGAGTGAATTTTACAAGGAGCTGAGAGCTTCAGGGGAAGAGACGTTTAGTGCTGCTTATGCTGAGTCTGATTGCACAGTTAATAGCATAACAGGTTGAATACTTGCTTTTGATGCAGAAGGCTGTGGGTTCTACTCCCAAGGTGTGTAGATGTATTGTTGATACTGTACTGTGTTGCACTTTTAATAGAGGTGGACGCTGCAGTCTTGAGAATGTTCTCTTTGGCAGAGATACCTAGTAACTATGAACCTGTTATCAGTTTGCCATCCATTCCCTATTGCAATATTACTAGCTTATCATTTTTTAATGTAGCATATGCAATTTATTCCTCAAGGGCAACAGGCACTTTATTTGTAGATGAAACAATGAAATATAAAGTTGTTTGCTAGCAGCAGCCTCTTCATTAGTTACATATTTCCTTAATGTGGAATTACTAAGATGACTTTTACTTCTGCAGAGATTGTGCATATTTACTGATACTGGTGGACTGCAGAAGTATGAGTAGACTTTTATGATGGAAATGTTCTGAATTGGGCATTATTGGTGCATGCATTTTGTTTCATTGTTTACTGGAAAAATGTTCAAAACAATAAATTTAAAATGCCTTTTAACAACTGTACTGTATTATATAAGGAATATAATTTAATACAATCGATAAGGTGTATCAAAGAACACATGTATGTTTCGTGTGCAAGGGGTCTATGATTTGAAAACAGCCCAAAGTTAATCTTTATCTGCCACTGGCCAGATGTATTTTCTTTGAATGTGGGTTTCAATGAATGTCAGTTTCAAGGGCAGAGAAGTGTTAATGCTAAGTCTATTTTCATTGTGAGACTGCATTGCTTTTTTAGTAGATGTATATTAGTGTTTGTGCTGTAAAATGTAAAATAAAACTTTTAAATGAAATCAAATCATTATAGAAGTAAGGCAGTATGCACATTACAGTGTTGATGGTAAATGGGGTGAAATAACCAAATAATAGGACATTGGAATGGCTGCACTGAGAGGGAAGGGTGGCAAACTCAAAGACAGTCCAGGCTGAACTATAACACAACTGTCCAGATTTTCACAGAATGAATAGATCTTTACTTTTTTTTTTTGGTTTTCTGGCAAATCATTTAGGAATGAAGTCACTAAATGATGACAGGTATTGAGTTTCAGACTTCATACCCTTCAGAAAAATGCATCCTAAAGCAAGACCTGTTATTCTTACAACTGTCTAAGTTTATATAAGAGCAATTTTAGTACTGTTTGTATGTTCCCCCAATATGTTTGGCATTGTCCAGATTTCCTGCTTTAAGAGGTTGAGAGGTTCATAGGTTCATAGGTAGGTAGTAGGCTATCGGGGGCAGGGGCCTGTGTAAGCAGCAAGGTACCATAGCATACGACACCCAAGAAAGTTATTTTCCTGTGCCACTGTCCAGCAGAGACACAGAAGTGATCCCTGGGGTGTATTTCCTATTTCCCATCTACTCATCATGATTTTTCTTGAAGAGTGCTAATGAAGAACTTTGCTTGACATAGATGGGTAGCTTGTTCCAGAGTATAGGAAGTCTCTGGGACAGGAATCTATCCCTCCAGAGTGTCCTGTTTATTGTGGTGACAAGGTTTATGTCCCTAGAGCGTGTAGCTTGGAGGGATTGGAATTTCTTTAGGTGTAGCATGTCCAACAGCTCTGGGTTTGACAGCTTTATATGTTAGGCAGAGATCACCTCGGAGTAGGCGATATGCTATGGAGTAAAGCTGGAGTTTTTTGAGGCAGTCAGTGTAGGGCATTTGTTTGAGGCCAGTAATCCTCTTTGTGAGGTACTTATGTGGCCTTTCCAGCTGCTGCAGATGTCTTGTGAGGTACATTCCAAAAGGGGAGTTGTACTCTATAATGGGTCTAATGAGTGACGAGTAGAGAGGAACAATGACCTCTTTTTTCCTGGATGAGAACCCTTTTATGATGAGGTGTGCCACATAGAAGGACTTCCTGACTACTGTGGTGATGTGACTATCAAAGGAGAATTAAGTATATCCAAACCTCTCAACTGTCCCCAATTTTGGCTCAAAATGTTGCTCTCCCCCTAATAATTCCTGTGCAAAATGGCAATTTTGGAAGAAAACGTGGATGGCTTACAATTAATAAATAATTGTAATGATCAGAGTTATAGATTACTTTTTATTTCAGAAATGTATGTAGATTCTCTTATTTTGTCAGCTGCTCAACTTAACAGTTTATATTAAAAAAAACTGTCCCTTCTTTGACAGGTTCCCAGCTGTATTGTGTGGATATTTTATATTTTGGCATCCCATTTTTGGTCCGTTTTTCAAAAAAGTATGTGTTTCTAGCAAATTAGTGGCAAGTTATTAAAGAATGAAGTTAGAAAATAATGACAAACATTTGAGTTTCAGATTTCATACCCTCCAGAAAATTCATATTAATGCAAGACCTACTATTCTATTATCTTTCTAAGTTTATAAGAGCAGTATTTAAAATTGTCCTTATTTTTGGGCATTTGTTCCACTTCTATTTATGGGTTTGTCCAGATTTCTTGCTCTGAGGCTGAGAGGTATGACAAATGTGTCAGGGCCATCACCGTCAGCCAGAGACATTTCAAATTGTGATATACTTGTTGTACTCCACTCCCCCATGTAGTGACTCTGGATGTGCCATGCAAGGCAAGGACCAGTTATGCAGTGTAAGTGTGCAGAGTATCCCTCCCATCCAAGGTAGACACAAGTACTACAGTGGCTTTTCATCTGTCCTTGATTTTGCAGAATATCCTGGTTTTCTGTCATATTTTATACTATTGATTTGTGCTTTTTATAGTCAGAAAATGCATGCTGTTGCAATGCCTGTTGCTCTGTGTTTAAGTAACAATGCTTTAATGACCATCAGGTAAGCTTGTCTGAGATTGTAAGATGCAAGTAAGCTTTAATAAGCATACTGTCAAAGAATTACCAACATTGCAACCCTTTTTGTTGTTGCCATGCAGAGAATATTTATGTAACTAGACAACGTATAAGCCTTGGGTATTGAAATGCAAATGACACTATTTGTAATAAAGGACAGGATTACAATATTTTCAGTTCATTACATTTGTTGGAGACTTGCAGTCATCTTTGCAGGCTTTACAGAATGCCAATGTATTGTGTGGCGTCCATAACCTGTGCAGTAATCCTTTAAGCAATTTATCTTGAGCTTGTTTCTTGATTGCTGTTCATTTTTTACTTTGATCATGTTTTCCCCATGAAACAAGTAGATAGTTGTCAGGCAGCAGGTCTTTTTTTGGATAAGAAACATTTTTACAAGCGGGGGTATAACAGAGATTGCTACTTTCAGCATGTTACTTGGTACTTTTATAAAACTGAATATAAATTATAATTTAGAACTGCAGTGCAAGGAGAAGTGGTTTGAGTTGAGTGATACTTTTTTTATACTTGATTTTGACTGGCATTCCACTAATGTATTTAAAAAGTAATTTATTTTTTCATGCCTCACAACCTTTTTGTTTCCATCTAGATATTAAGTAAGCTGTCATGCAGCCAATGCATTGAACTGTTTTTTTCTTCTCCCCTTCATTTTGTCTTGATTGGACTCTCATAATAATGGTTTGCCACCCAGAGCAGTATATTTAAAGGAATACAACGGGTTTTGCAATTACATTCCTCAACTTCTGTGCCCTTTTTGTCCCTATTTATAGCTCCCCTGTATAATCAACAACAATGCTGCGTTTAGAAAATAGAAATTCCCCTTACTTCTCTATTAGAAGCTTACCTTAGCGTACAGGGACAGTTTCAGTAGCATAAACATTCTCTCATGTTTCACAAAAGCTTGTTGGAGTCCCCTAATTACTGACGTCATCATGGCCAGGCAGTGGAGTTTTTTTTTTTTTTTTACAGTTCCTTCCCCCAAATTGACATCACCACAGCCAGCCTTTGGTTCTCAGTCCAACAATGATGACCACCCATTCTATGATGTCACAGCTGCTTTGTCCTTCCCCCAGCCTTGGAGTGTGAAATACAGCTGCAGGTAGGGACGTTCTTTTTTCCTCCGGGTTTCCAGTACGTAGTATTTTGCTAGAGGAACCTGTTGTGCGATTCTCTGCCTTCATCAGTTTTACTTCGTGGCCTACTTAATTGGTGAGTTTTTGGAAAAACAGTAAAAGTTGCAGCTTTGTTTCTTGATGCTTGTCTCCATTTGGTTCTGTTAATACAACCTGTTGCTATTGTGTTTTTGCTGCTTTTGTTCAAGTCCTGGTGTGCAAGTGGTTTTGGTCTTGAACGGCAAACAATTTTCTTTTAGAATGCTATAGTGGACATATAGTGGGGAAATGTATTTTAACAGCCACCAGACAGGATTTCAAATTGATGCAGTTTCTTCATTTGTATACATTGTAGCAAGCTAATGAGACTACAACAGAGGAAAATTAGGTCCATACGTTATCTTGTATATCCTCTACAGCATCTTATCACTCTGTGCACAGAAAGATAAAGGGGAGATTACACTGCAAGTGAAGACTGGATCGCACAGAGATGGTTATGAGCGAACTTGGTTTTCTCAGCTATGTAGAGAACATCTGACAAGCAAGCAGTCACTGGAACAGGGGTATATGTAGTGATAGTAACATAAGAGCAGATAGCAAGAGAACATCATGAGACACCTCTTTTGTGAGATGAGTAGCTCTTTTATCCTCAAGCAGGCCTTAAATGTAGACAATTTTCTGAGGAAGAACAAAACAGAGAAAAGATTTAGCAGCTGAGAACAACCTCAGTGACACGAAGCATAAAATCAGCATGTAGAAAAGCGGACAGGACATAAAGGAAAGGAGAGGTACTTTTGTGGTTAAGAGAAAAGAAAAAATGCAATAAATTGTGATGCAAGAGCAAAGGAAGACAGTTCAGCACTATGAAACCCTGACAAGGGTGGAGTGTAAAACAGCATACCCTTGTGAATACAAATTAGGAGAATTGTATCAGCAAGCATCATCTGAAGACAGCATGCAGCAGTAACAGTCTTCAGTTAATTCTGTAGTGATCCCAGAATATAAAGTGAGGGGTCATCTAAATGTATTTCTAAAGCATTTACATCTAAATAAGGTTTAAAATGGATTTACTACAGCAGCTCAACACCAGTCTCCAAAGTGATCAAAAATAATGCCAAACCTATTCAAACCAAAATAAAATGAACATTTTTTGCAGCAGTAGGAAAGCCCCGTGAGAGAGAGACTTTACCCCCTCATCCCCTTACTAAAGTGTGCCAATTTCATTGTCATACAACCCTGGGGAATGAGAAACACCCTACAAGAGTGAACTGACTTGCCGCACCAGCTATTATCCTACAACAAAACTAAAGTAATAGAAAATGTAGCTGGGGACTGGTAACTTAGGGAACTGGGATCAACAGAATAATGACTGACCAGTTACATGTCAACTACAACCAATCAAACCATTTAAAACAGATTAAGCATTTTGGATGTATCACCTGGCACATCTGTTTCAGGTTAGAGAACTCCATGCCTCTGCCAAAATGAAGTGAAATGATAATGACAAAAGTTAAAATATTGCTTTTAAACTTTCTCCAGTTGTCTCAGGAGTCATAAAATCACATATCTGAAGACCCTAGCACAGCCAAGGAAATAGTTATAGGCTCGTTGATTCATATGCACATATTACACTACTAATCGGTGGTGATGTTAAGAAGCCTAGCCATAAATTCTCATAATAGTTTTGAGCCCTTATATTTTGCATACAAATAACCCAGAGATGGTACAAACAATAATATGAAGAATTATCCTCCCAGACCTAGGCTTTAGCTGGTTGAATGTAACCAAAGAAAGGACTTTACAATCATGGATGTATTTAAAAACAAGGCAACAGCTCCTGGTCTTGTCATAGACTTTTAAATATGACACCTGCAGAATGCACACAAAACCACAAAAAAATAATAAATAACTAAATAAGCTTCAGAGTTGCCCAGAAAGTCGACAGAGTGTGTGTGCGCTGACAAGCAATGGGCAAGCAGCTGCTGCTCTGACAGGGATCCAGGGAGGACAGTACAGAGGAAATCAGCCTGCGTCCACGTTTTGAGTATAGGTCTGAATAACTGAAAGGGGAAACAAACAAAGGAAATGGTGTTTTTACCATATGTTAGTATGGACTTCAGTCTAATAATTACTTATATACTTCAAGCAAACATACTGTATAAAAGCAAACAGTGTTAAAGGAAAGGCAATTTGCCCTTCTATACTCTCAACCTCAGAAAAGGTCTTTAAGGAAGAGCTAAGTACTGTGAAATTTATTAACAGAAAGATACTATAATCTTGCCACTGTCACTAACATTTTAGTTAAAGTAGCAAATGAATGAATACCATTTGTTCTTGTCTTTTTTTTCTTGTAACTTTATTGGCATTGATTTTAGTAGCAGGAGAGATAGGAAAGGCTATGTACATTTTTTTACTAAAGTGACCACATATCTTATGATGAAAGTGGGCTGCTTATTTTGATGGAACTACTATTTCATAACAATTTGTTTTATCTTAATCAAAACTTTATCATTAGCTTCAGAATATTCCTGGTGGGGCATTTTTGTTTTAAGCTAGTACTCACTGAATGAGAAAATCTTAATGTACACTTTTTGCACATTATACTGACAGTCTTTCTTAATCATAGGCAGGCAGGGAAAAACAATTAAGAACATTTATGGTTTACAGTAATTTGAACACAAGTTTTTTTCATTCACTGAAAAATTGTCTGAAATGTGTTTATTTCTGGATGTGCAACAATATGCTGAAACCACTAGAGGAAGTTTATGCTATAAAGTTTATAAGAAGCCCTCCTTTATTTACAGTTATCTATATGCTTCAAGTAGACATTCTGAACTTGATAAAAAGAACACTGTTAAGGGGCAGGCAATTAACTCTTCAAGATTAATTACCTCAAAAGATGTCCTTAATAAAGAACTTTTGGGGAGAATGACCACCCACAAATTATCACACTGATAATAAGGCACTAAGCATGCAATCAGTCATGAGGGACTTGGGAACCCAGGTTGACAGCAAACTGACTTTTGACCACCATATTGCCGCCGTTGTACAGAAGACTTTCTACATGGCCCACCTCATTAGAAAGGGCATCACATCCAGGGAAAAGATGGTCATAACATCCCTGTATTCTTTCCTGGTTCCCTATCAGAAGAATAACTGCTGAAAATAGTGAACGGTCTTCTGTCGAACTGTAAAGTTCAAAAGCTGAGAATGCCGAAGTCACGGAACAGCTGTTTTCGGGACTTTGCTGTTTTGTTCACTGTGGTGCGATCTCAGAATTGGTATATTTAAGTTGGGGGGTGTGGGGGACAAAGCCCCCACTTTATTTAGTTTGTGTATGTGTATATATATATATATATATATATATATATATATATATATATATATATATATATATATATATTTTTTTTTTTTTTTTTGGATCAGCAAAGTTTTTCCCTGAGAAAAAAATTCACTGATCCATGACTTTGAAATTTTTGGCTTTTAGACTTTATAGTTTGACAGAATAGCGTTCGCTATTTTTAGCTTTCACTGTTCTTATATAGATGCTTCTTCTCTTATAAGATCGATTATTGAATACAATCCTCCTTTTGGCATGTACCTCGCAAAGCACATGCAGCAGCAGGAGAGACCACAGAGATTCCTCACCCGGAGAATCCAGGGCCTCAAACATCTACCCTACACAGATAGGCTAAAAGCCCTGTCCCTCTACTCAGTCTCCTACAGACTCCTCAGAGGTGACCTCTGTCTGGCATAAAAAAACAATCTCAGACCCTGCCCTGATGGGACTGCTGCATATCCACAAAATAATATCTGCAGAGAAAGCTAACTTTTCCTTATTACTGTGTTAGTTATATACTTGAATTTGTGAGTCCCTTATTTGCTTTATACTTGGTGCTGCAGAGAAATAAAATAACAAGTAGAAAGAGGACTCCCCTACCTGGTTCCTGTATTCAAACTCAGCTTGTTGCAGAGGAAGTTGTCCACCTTAGTTCTTGCCTCTTACCTTTCTTGTATCCTCTTTAAGTAGCCATAGTGTTCTGTCTGGATGTGCAAATGATACAGAGCCAGGAGGACATCTTTACTATTGACAGTAGTGACATTTTTGTACACTGTGCTTCCCCCTGTATTGTCATTGCTGTATTAATGTTGTCATAATGCTTGCCTCCTCTCCACAAAACCATATTGATTTCATATCTGTCAATTTTTGGCAACACCTTTGCCATGCTGGAAGCTGTACAGACATAATGTCTGTCAATAGTGGTAGTGTACCCAGTACAGGAGGAAGGTAAATAATACAGGTATGGGAGTGGTTGATGAGTTTATATTTCTACATTTATAGGATGCTCTAGTACTTTTTCTTTCTGTAATGAATGTTTTCTGATGCTGTGCTATCTGTGTGTGTGATTTAAAGGCAGACAAGTTTTTTTTCAGCTTATCACTTTGAGAATTGCATAAAACCCCAGGCATTTGGACTTTAGATCAGATTACTATCAACTACTGTTTACGTTTTCAGAAGGGGATTTTTTTTTCAAAGCTAATATTGATATCAGCTTGTTTTTCAACAGTGGCTGCTTTGCTTCCTACCCTATATTAATCTCCCATGAATAGTGTTTTGTTGGACTGGGAGTGCCTTGAGTCGGTCTAGGTAAGAAATGTAGCATTTTTTCACATAGATGACTACCTATAGTTTGCTAAGATATGGTAAGGGACTCTATACCAGTCATTTGCATGTGGGTAAATTCCATGTGTCATCCTGTTTAGCCAACATTGAAGATTACGTGCTACTAATGAAGACTGAGACATTTCCACCTTTTGTCCCTGTCTCTTGTGACTGATGGTCTACATGTGTGAACGTCACATTGGCCTTGTACTGACAGAGTACATTCTGTGGTTTTAAACCATGTCTCTGTAAGGGCAGAAATGCAATGCCTGTATTCTCTGCAGATATTGTAGGTTGTGGAGTTTCTTAAGGTTATTAGCATGGAGCAGTAACACCTTAAATTCCTTCTGATTTTATTTGCATTGTCAGTCGGTTGGTCAATGTAGTGATGTGAAAACTGTTTTCAATTTGCAATGGTTTTGTTTAGCAAATGGTCATCATTAATTGTGCTACAGAACTTGAAAGCAGTGTTAGTATCACATCAGGGGAAAATGTTTGCTTTTGCTGCAGATGGCTGTGGGTTCTACTACCGCAACTTGTAGATGGATTGATAATATTATGTTTATCTTTATAAGGGGGTGCTGCAGTACCTAGAGTGTGTCTTTGTTTTTTTTGGTTTGACATCCATTCCATTGCAGTGTTAGTAGCTTACCATTATCTGTTAAGTCACCTGGGCAACGTTTTCTTCTAAGGCATCAGGCACTGAATCTGTAGATGAAACACTGAAATATAAAGTTGTTTGTTTGCAGAAACCTATTCATTAGTTACAGCTTTCTTTAATGCGGAATTATTCACATTAATTTTACTGCTCCACAAATTGAGCTTATTAACTGTTACTGAGTAGCCTGTTTTGGTTGAAATTTTCTGAAAAGAACAGTTTTATTACTGATGCATATGCTTTGTTTCATTGCTTACTGGACAAATGTTCAAAACTACAAATTTAAAAGACACTAACAACCGATGCTGTGCTATACAAGAAATATAATTGAAAACAATCGAGATAGTGCATCAAAGAACAAACGCATGGATGCATGGTCCGAAAAATTTGTGCATGGGACCAATAGTTTGAATTAAGCCCAACGGTAGACTTCATCCACCACAGACTGGATGCTTTGTCTTTGAATGGACATATCAATGCCATTTCAATGGTAGAGAGGTTTACTGTTCATGCAAAGTCTGTTTTCATTGTGCGTCCATATTGCTTTGTTTATCAAATGTCTGCCTGTGTTTATGCTACAAAACCACCACTCACATTTTCTATTGGATTTAGGTCTGGGATGTTTTTTCTGTGTAAGAAAAGGCTTCTGTCTTGCAACCCTACCCCATAGTCAAGACTCATTAATATCTAAGTGTTATACTATTTCACTGAATTACTCAGGTCTTCTCCTTACTGATGATACTGAGTCTGTGTTACAGAACAGCTGCACAATGTAATGTAATGAATGCCTACTCAACAGGTTATGTGCAGTAATTATCACCTGTATCTCAGCATGCATACCTTTGCAGTAATGAAAGGAAGGTCATTATCAGATTAGCAATACGTGTATTTACAATATAGCAGTTGGTCATTATCACTTTTCTGGGAAAAGTCGCAGCTGCTGTCATTGTTATTCACTTAAGTAGAAGTTGTTATCACTTTGATCAATGCACAAGCCAGGTTGTGTTTTTTCTCTGCTTGGAGTCATTGCAAGCAACCCCCCCCCCCCCCATTCTTCATCAACTGCCTGGTTGAGCTCTCCACTCAGTCTCCCTCCCTTCAGGTGTAGTACATGTGTGTAGCTCAGGGCAAGACCATGTACATTCGATCCCCCCTTTGAGTCCTTATGACCATGGCCGATAGGACACATGTAAATGGAAAAAACAGAGGAAAGGCAGAGTGCTGGCACTACATGTAATCAGGAGTCATTGTTGCTACCAGCAGTCTGAGTGGGTAGCCAGCACAGGTATGGGACACTTCAGACACCCACAGCCAGAAGTACCGTGCCTGTCCTAGGCATATTAATGAAGTTGTGGTCCTTACCCTGCTTTTTCTCTTCATTAAGCAGTATGATGGCTACACCAAGAATGTGTATATTTACAATGATATGTGTCTACATGGTAACAGAAATGTGCCTGTATGTTGTACACATGTACATATTGCAAACTTTGTTTTGGACTTAGCTTATGGAAATTATGAATATTTTCATATTTTGATAATAACTTTGCAATGGAGCTTCTCAATGTGCTAAGTAATATCTCATTTTGAAGACAGTGTTCATAGTTCCAACATGGTAAAAGAACTGTGTCTGTGTACTGTACACAGGTACAGATATCACAGTTTGTTTAGGATTGAATGATTATGAAATTATACATTTCCAAGACTTCTCATTATGATGCCCATCTCTTTGCATGGGAGCATGGTGATGACAGAAATGATACATCATTTTGAAGAGGACACTGAGCCACACACAGAAATGAGCTGTGAAAGTGTCCGATCACAAGCTTGGTTTTAAACGCTGCACTTTTTAGTCTTGCTGGATGCACATGTTCTATCCGAGTGGAAGTTCTTATGTTCAAGTCTATTGTTCTACAGTTTAGAATATTGAATAGTGCCAGCCCATGATGAGTACAGCACATTCCTGGAAGGCTCTTGAGCTGTGAAATAGTACATTTTCTTTTTCGTAGGTGAACAATGAGTTAGTGTGGTTTGTTTGTAAGACACTGCAAGGCAGATCATTCAGGATTAGAACGTAGTAAGAATAAAAGTACAAAGAGAAGTGTTTAAGTTGTAATGAAATTTTGTATGCTGTTTGTCGAAGTAGATGTGTAGTCATCAAGTCATCCTTTACTGTAAGTGAAGGAATGCAAAAGTAGCCTGTTTTCTTATGAATTCATTAAACCACACTTTTCTTATAAGTAATACCAGCATTTTTAAGCATGCAAGGACCTTGCCAGTTGTTTTTTGTTAGTTGGTAAGCTGTTACTATGTGTTCTACATTTTGACCATTTCACCCATATTATCTGAGCTAGTGTTCCTCAGTTGGGAGATGGACGGTTGAGAGCTATGCAATAGTGTTTCATGATGGAAAGATAAATGTTAAAAAGTGTGATAGCTTGGAAAGGCAAGGGAGAGAGCTGTATCTGAAATGGAGCTGTGCATTTACCTGGACCAAGAATGGGGTAGCTTCTGTGCTTCCTTGGTTTGTGAGGTAGTAATGAAATAAACTTGGAGTATTAGTACAAGGTGTGCCTGACATTTGAACTCAATGGTTTAGCTTTACCAAGGAAATTATTGTGGTCATCTTTTCTTGCTGCCTTGCAGTGTCACTGGCACCTCACCTAAGTGTCATGTTTAATCATAGCCTCACCTCAGGTTTCATGCCCACTGAGTGGTGCAGAGCTACAGTTATCCCACTCCACAAGGGGGGATCCACCTTGGATCCCAGAAACTACCGTCCCATCAGTCTGACAAGCCTTATCTGCAAGGCCATGGAGCATATTATTATGGAACTTATAAACAAAGACATTGGCAACCTTCAAACACTGGACCCCACCCAGTTTGGGTTCGTGAAGAGCCGATCTTGTCTCCTGAATCTGATTGATTTCTTCGAATCAGTCTCCAGAGCCATTTCTTCCCACACTATTTACTTCCCTGGACCAATCTATTCCAGAGTCTGGGGAGTCTCTGGGTCAGGAACCTATCCCTCCAGCATGTTTTGGTTATTGTGATGACAAGGTTTAGATCCCTGGAGTGTGTGGCTCTGAGGGATTGGGATTTCTTTAAGTGTAGCATGTCCAACATGCTCTGGGTTTGACATGACCTTGTATGTTAAGCAGAGATCGCCTCTGAGTAGACAATATGCGACAGAGTATAGCTGGCGTTTTTTAAGGCGGTCAGTGTAGGGCATCTGCTTTAGGCCTGTGATTCTTTTAGTGAGATATTTCTGCGGCCTTTTCAGTTGTTGCAGATGTCTTGAGAGGTACATACCAAATGGGGTGTTGTATTCTATAATGGGTCTAATGAGGGATGAGTACAGTGGGACAATGACCTACTTTTTTCTGGATGAAAAGCCCTTAGTGATGAGGTATGCCACATAGAAGGATTTCCTGACTGTTGTGGCAATGTGGTTATTGAAGGTGAGACCACTGTCCACCTGTGTCCCTAAGTCTCTTATCACACTTTCAGTGTTTAGTGTACTGCCACCTATATGGTAATTCATGGGTACATGTTTTTTCCCAAAGTGGATAACTATACATTTCTTGGCATTGAGCTTGAGCCCATGGCTCTGGTACTAAGCATCTGTTTCTGTAAGGTCCTTTTGTAGAGTATCCACATAATTTGGGGATTCAATAATGGCTCCCAGTTTGCAGTCATCTGCAAAGTTTGTTAGCCAGAGTCCTTTAGTGTTGGCCTGTACTTCAGAGAAGTAGATGCCAAACAAGAGCGGTCCCAGGACTGAACCCTGAGGTACTCCACTTGTCACTTGTCTGGAGATGGATTTGGAGTCAGCTACTTTTACAGTGTGGGTTCTATCAGTAAGCCAGTTAGCAACCCATTGGGTGACGTAGGAATTAATGCCCAGTTTAGTAAGTTTATCTATGATTCCAGAGTGGGGGATGGTGTCAAAGGCCTTGACAAGGTCTAGATTGGCTGTGTGGACCACCTTACCCTTGTCCATGGCTCTGGAGACTGATTTGAAGAAGTCAATCAGGTTCAGGAGACAAGATCGGCCCTTCACGAACCCAAACTGGGTGGGGTCCAGTGTTTGAAGGTTTCCAATGTCTTTGTTTATAAGTTCCATGATAATACATTCCATGGCCTTGCAGATCAAGCTCATCGGACTGATGAGGCGGTAGTTCCCGGGATCCAAGGTGGCTCCCCCCTTGAGGAGTGGGATAACTGTAGCTCTGCGCCACTCAGTGGGCATGAAACCTGAGGTGAGGCTATGATTAAACATGACACTTAGGTGAGGTGCCAGTTCATATTGTAGTTCATGTAGTACACAGCCCAGGATGTCATCTGGTCCTATGGATGCTGTATTCTTAGCTTTGGAGAGTGTGTTTTTTACCTGTGTGGCCATTATTACCAGAATTTGGCAATCTTCTGGTACTGAGATGGGCCATTTAGGGGGTGAAAGGGGGGTGAAGTTGGCACTGAATCGATCTGCCAGGATATTGGCAATATCCTTGGGATCAGTATATTTAATGCCATTCTGTTTTAGCTCAGAGCAGATCTGAGTATTGCCATTTAGATTCTTGACATAGTTATAGAATGCCTTGTGGTTGTCTTTGGAATCTTTGGCAATTTTATTTTCATAACTAGCTTTGGAGGATTTTATGAGGGATCTCAGTTTCTTACTGAGGCTGGTAAGGGAGTTTTTTGCATCCTGGGATTTTCCTCTTTTCTGCAACAGTTTCTTCCTTTTGTTGTAAAGTTTGTTTATGACAGGGGACAACCAGATTGGCTTCCTTTTTTGGATGAGAACATCTTGGTTCTGTTTGGGATGGCACAATTCATGCATGAGTGGATGTGCTGATACAGTGCCTTAGTGTAGAATTCAGCAGTTGAACTTTCAGTTCCCATCTGCATGGGTGTCATGAAGTTTGTCAGTAGTAGTGTAGTAACACCGATGTTTGGAAACAAAGAAATTTGATATGCATACTTGTACATTCTGCACGACAAATGATGCTTAGGTGGTATATTGCTTGCATACTCCTCTGTTGTACTTGCACCAGATGCTGCTAGTGTGCACTGCAGGAATAGAAAGATTAAAACATTACCCTAATATCAGAGGTGGCAGTGCAACATATTCGTAGTGACTTAACATGAGAGTAGCTCTAAGCAAGCACCATGTAAAACCTGAACAAGCACCTAGAATAATTCCATGCAGCTTCCACACCTTAAGTCTGAAAATTAATTCATGAATTCACATGCTCACATGAACAGGAGTAGCTGTATATTGATGGCTAAAGGTGTATGGGCAAGTCAGGTGGTTACTACACTGCAAAACTGGTATGTAATGGTGAGGATATTTAGAAGGCATGAGCAAACACACCAGTATGTTACAGCCATAGCACCAATTGCACTGGAGGCTGGCAAATAGAATTAGTAAGGGATTTTGTCTGTGCACAAATATTTCAACAGTCATTCTTTGCAGTGGAATCCATTATCTGATTCAAGGTAAATTAACCTTGATGTCCTTTATTTAAAAAAAAAATAAAAAATTACTTTGTGATAAGTGACTTCTGGACACAAGAAAAAAGGGGAAAATATAGCAATGTGGTTTGTATGTACAAAGAGAAATCCAGGGACACTGCAAAAGTTTTTTTTTTTTTTTTTGCAAAGCAACCAGTGGAGTAAAAACATATGTAGGCAAACAGTGCATACCAACACACTTTGCACATGTAAATCTCAATTTTTAACAAGGTGGAAGCATGAAGTGATACCTTAACACTTAAATTATTAAAGATATAAACTGGTTCATAGTATAAATGTTTTATTATTTAGCTCCTTGGTGCAAGACCTTACAGGAGTTGCTACATAAACTGGATGTGAATGCAGTCAAGTAAGGCCATGGCTATAGTGCAGCAAATAAAAATGTCCCCTCTAACAAAGGAAATGCTAGAGCAAAGATTAAATTACATAAGTCAAGCACCCTGGTGAAATCTGCCAATCAATGGAAATACAAGGTCAAATTACCCTCAGGACTTTGACAGCTAGGGAAGCTAAGTGTTACGAGGGAGGGGAGAAGTAAATGGACTGGAATTCATTGTCTCACAAATTAGTGCCATTTAAACTAAATTAGAAAAAAAGGCAGCAGTAAACAACACTTTTAGTGTGTTCTGTGACATTTGCACTGTTTCTGTTTTAAGTAGTCATTCAGCTGCAGGGAATTTTACTTACACTGTTCTATTTTACTCAGTACTTTGTACGCATGCAACATCTATAAAATGACAGGAGCTTTAGGCAAACGGAGGCCTGCATGATGTAACATTTTTGAGTCAAACAATGATTTCTGGGATACTGAGTGGCAACCTGATTTATCCAAGCCACATCAATATGCTAGCCTCCATGTGGTCAGAGTCTGGAATTACATATAAAAATATTAAAAATCCTGTAAATAATCCCAGAGTGCTGTTAAAGTGTAGGAAACATCATGCCATGATGTTTTAAACATGTTTTTTGAGTCTGTGGGTGCGGTACTCATTTAATGAAAGTCCCAGGTTTTGTCGTTCTGAGCATAACCCCACCCCCTTCTAGTTGTGCACACCCCCTTCCAATTGGCCCCACCCATTCAACTGTCTCCTGCCGCCCCACTTTGATTTGAAGTCACCAGCCATCACTGTATTTAGTCATAGGCTAAAATAAAAACTTACACATATTTACTGGCTCAGCCCCTTCTTGCCTAGTAGACCCTTCATATCACCTTCCCTATGGTCTTGTGAAATATGTTCTTTAATCGAAAATGTAAATTTTATACAATTTTTGCACATTATAAATTTATAATAAGGCATTTTTGTATTCTAGTCTAAATGGCTAATGTTTGTTCCTACTTATGATACAAGAGCCTTGTAACCTCACAACTATATACATAGCCAGACACACAACCACTATTGAAATTTAACTAAACAGGCTTGTACTACCAAATGACCTCTTCATGGGACATGCATAGACAGATATTTCCTTACAGAAGAAACAATATGTCTTGAAGAATTCACATTTGCATGTACCAAGGCATGCAAGGGACTGTACAACTACACTGTGATTCTTTAAAGTAGTTTTCTGGTTGGCATATCTTGGATTTATAAAATGGGATCTCTACCAACAATTCCAGGTAACTTCTTACTGGAAGTATTTGGACTTAAGCAAGACACACATGCACAGTTCTGGGTATCACCAGGCACCCCTCAAATTCCTGTGCAGATAGCTCGCAATGTCCTTTATATTAAAAATAGATTAATTTCACTTTGGACTAGAGGCACCACATGCCCTTCCTTCATCATGGACAGGGAGAATGCAGCCATGATGGCTGAGCTAGCCATCATGCTTGCATTCACCAGTCTACTCTACGGGTGGAGCTCCTGAATTAGAAAGCCTCACAGATGGATTTCACAGTTCAGAGTAGTGAGAACATGATGGCACAGGCTGTTTATCATGTTTACTCCATTTGGTTTAAAGTTAGCCTTAATCCACCATAATCTATCTTTAAGGGAAGTTGTCATGAAGATAGTCATAGGTAATCATATGCAGTCATATATCTTTGGTGGAAAATACCCTACTTATTTTGTTCTTTTTCAGAACAAAATAAGTAGGGTATTTTCCACCAAAGATATATGACTGCATATGATTACCCTACTTATTTTGTTCTGTTTCAATAGGCCATGGTGGTGCAGCGATTAGCATTGTCGCCTCACAGCAAGAGGTTCTCCCATTCAATTCTCGGCTGGAGTGCCTTCTGTGTGGAGTCTGCATGTCCTCCCCATAGTTGAGTGATGTTAAAGACATGCAGGTAGGTGCATGCGTGAATGGGCATGCCTTCGTTGAAGGTTGGGCGTCGGGCTGGCAACTCGGCACCATAAAAATCCACTGCCAATCATTAGTGAACAGGAGTTCCACTATGGCAAACCCTAACTGGGAAAAGCTGAAAGACTGTATTGTGTTCTGTTTCAGACATTACTTTTTCATTGCCTTTACACCAGGAATCTTTACTATGCCATAAATCACTAGCATTAACAGTGTCTTCTGTCTGTGTTACCGGTTTAAAGACATATTTTAATAATATTTTCCTATAAAAAGAAAAAAAGTTTGAGAGTCTGAGTTATCTGTTTGAAGGCTGAAGGATCCTCAGTTCAGATTACACATTTCATTCATTTTCGTCATTTCTTCAGAAAACATTCAGTTGCTGAGGACTGCAGTTGTGAATCCTGCCAAAACAGGCCCGCTGCTTTTTATGACATATATCACTATAGTCGTTATGTACAGAATCTTGTAATTATTACAGCACGTTTGCATGCTTGTTTACTTTACATTTACTTACAAAACTTTAAGATGTTATCATTTGACTATTATGTCACAGTATACATTTCTTAAAGAGATCTATAATGTAGATAAAACTTTTTAAAATGTAGTAGCTGTATATTCATCTTGGACTTATTATACATATTACAATGCAGCCTTATACTCCTTTTTTTTTTGTATTTGGTGGTCACAACATTATCCTTGAATATCCTTCACCTGGTTTGTCTTGTCTGAAGTAATTTTTCCCTTTAGGTTCATCGAGGCTTACAGACTGCTGCTGTCTACATTATTTTCATATCATTTGTTCCTCTGCCACACCCTGCATACAGATTTAGACTTAGCATATCATTCATTTATCTACCACACCTCACTCATATCTACTTCCCTTATCAGTATAAAGAGCTCCCAGCTGCAAGAAAATGATAACTCATTTGGTACTGCTAGGCATAGCAGACACGGGAGTATATTGATAAGGTACTGCATAACTGTTGACTGTTATGTGTAGCAGAGGAAGAAAGGTTGTATAAACAGTCAGATTACAAGCAGGAAACTAATACAATGCATATGATAATTAAGATACAATTGCCTAATGGTCTAGCAGCTTTTACAGAGATCTACAAATATACACAGCAAGGTGATTTTTCCATTGGTTTAGCACATACCAGATTCTTAGGAGCTATCAGTCGATTTCCATAAAAAGTATTATCATAAAATGTATAATTTTACCTGGAGCTTGCTGTTAACTTTTGATATTGTTAAACAACTAAAATGTGTTAGTGTTTCTTCATTTTGTTGTTATATGCCTCTGTTGCTAGGCATATAGAACTTGGGACAAGATTTTCCACCATTAACTTACTTTTCCTTATCGACTTACAGCTGCATTTTATTTTTTGCAGTTGTTAGTCATAGTCTTGTCATCCAAAAATGGTAGTGTGCAGTCAATTGCTCCTCTAGGATTCTGCTTAAATGCAGCACACTTCCGTAATACAATATATAAAAGTCAATTTAAATAGATGAATATGCATTGCTTGAGCTTAGAAACCAACAACATAGCCATTAATTATTTAATAATAGCATATAATCAATAAATAGGTAGATAGAAAGGAAAATAAATAAAAGCATGCATGTATGCACAATATATACATACAAGAAAGGAAAATAAATAAAAGCATACATGTATGCACAATATATACATACATATATGCATGTGTACATAAATAAATCAATTGATAAAGTTCATTCAATTTTACCCAACAAAGATTGAAGGGATCAACCCAACTCATGAAGTTCCAAGCCACTTCCCCATCACACTTCATCATTTTATTATGGTTTAGTCTTAAGCTTTCATCTCAAACTAATAGGGCATCTTTAACTGTACTGGCCACTTGCAGTAGCATTTTTGTTTTATAATTAATTTAATTTCTCATTATATTCTTCATAGTAAAGTTATAAGTAATTTTACAAAAAGCGAATATAATAGTATGCATTTTAATATTTTAGTTTCACTGTTAGTATTCTCTGTAACCGCACCTACAGAATGATGTCATGTTGGGTACTGAGTAACAATGTACATATAAATGCAAAGCAGCAAGGGTAAACAAAGCCAACTTACCCCTTTAGAGGATCTGCTCTTGATTTACATTGTAGGTTCACTACTATATAATCATTTGTTTATCTTCAATGTGAGGCTTTCCACCTGCAAGAATTAGCTGTCAACTTGTCTTTTTAGGAAGTAAGAAACTATTACCAATTGTTTTAGCATAGAAAACAATTTAGGAATGAAGTACTGTGGGCAGTGTCTTTCATAATGTCATGGCAGGGATTTTAAACTTTGAGAAAACAATCTATGGGCTGTCCTTGTCAACAAAAACATAAAAGCAATAGAAATAAAATGTTCCCATCATAAACTGTATAGTATGGTATTGTGTATGATAAAGAAGTTGCATCCGTCTCCATGGTTGTGTTGCTTACAGTTGCTTCAGAACATGACCGATACTATGATGTTGCAATGGTGCAAAGGTCCCATAAGCCAGACAAATATGACTACAACCTAGTGGATGCCCATTTGCTAGTAAATGAGCTGAGACACTACAACCAGAGGGACATGCAGAGGGACATAATGGAACTTACTATGCCTCTGTTATAGGTAGGAAAGGCACTGATCTTGATCAGTATCTTGCCTTCTATAACATAGAGTTAATATCCCACTGGACTGCCACCAAAATGTGACATCTCCACTTAAAACCCAGTTCAATAATTAATGAGCCTCAATCCTCACCACCGACTCCAGTGGGAGCATCACAGTAAAACCCAGAGCACAGAGGACACAAGAGTAAAATTCTACAATTTCCCTTAAGAGCACAGCAGGAACATGCTCTATTTCCTAAGACTGGACTATATACCTCTGTCCACCCCAAATGCAATCCCTTATCATGCACTTCAGAGCAATGTGTTCCAGTTTAAGATGTCTGACTCACTCACTCTCAAAATAAATTTAAATCTCACACACTCTAACACTTATGGGAAGCCTTCACAGATTTCCTGCTCTGTCCCCTCCCCAATACAAATGGCAAACACTGCCACCAGAGTTAGACAGGTCTACACACCCTTCAAAGAGTGATCAGTTATTAAAAACTAAATATCAAAATAAAGGACAGCTATGACAAGAAGCAGTCATTTGAGGTGTCCTGGGGAGTATCAAACAGGTATAAATACTCTCTAATCTCTAACAAACACACTGATTATCCAGGCATGATGTAAAGTAATGAAAAATATTTAATAATAACTAAAATGATTGAAGAATATAAATCAATAATTTTCAATAAACACCAGAATTCAATCACCAGAAATATAAAACTAAACTGTAGGATAGAAGTCCATCATCTTAGAAAAACTCTGTCTAAAAACTAAACTAAAACTCTATCTAAAAACTAAACTTTCCTAGTCTAACTAGAGAATACTGCCCTGATCAAATCTAAAACATAACACCAAGACAAAAGCAGGCTTACAGTTTTTAATGAGTCCCTTTTCTTGGGTATCCACTTCACAGCACTGTAACTGACTGCAACTCTTAACTAACTGCTCTTCAACTGACTTCAGCAGTCTCTTTTATAGTCCAGGTTAACAGCCTCCCCTCTCTTATTTTAAAAATAACAGTCATCTGTTTTAAAAAGTTCTTTTCCCTGTCAATCATCTATTCAAATAATCACATAGCAACCAAGAACCTTCTAGTGACATCACCTACTGATCAGCTGATTCTCCACAGAAAGTTTGTACTGTAGAATCTCTCTTACAAACATGTCAATTGCAAATGTAGCAAAACACTGACAGAGTCTTTAAACATGTTGTATATACAGGGAAATATACAATATTTTAAAAACATATTTACATTTTCAGAATTACACATGCTGGGATACAATACAAGTTAATTTGAGAATATACACAAATCTATTGCCAGACATGCTAACACAAACCTAGCCATAACCTTCACCTACCCCCAAATCTCCTCATCCATAGTTAAATCTGACCACAAATAAGTCATCTTTTATTCCTAGTTATGCCATCCCACCATAAAATTAGATCAACTTTAGAGTTCTTCAAGGCAAACTCATTTCAGCTTGCAGAAGAACTATGCAAAATTCTCAACATTCCATAGAAAATGGACCCAAATGTGAAGGCTGACACATTCACCTTTGACTTTTACCAGCACCTCAACAATTGCATAGAAAAGTCAGTGCCCATCTGTCTTAAATATAATGGTAAGTTCAGAAATAGACCTCTCTGGTGGAAGTCCAGTATTAATAAACTGTACAACAAAGGAAGTAAAATAATCAAATATAACAAGAATGCCCACTTCCTACCACAAGACTGCACTGAAACACACCAGAAAGAAACTTAAAAACAATATTAGGTCATGCAAAGCACAGTATGAATTTAAAGCAATATGCAAATGTTTCTTCAGTTATATCAGAACATTAAGGAATAAGGTCCAACAACACACTGATCTCACCCTTAGTAATAATAATAACACCCATTCTGATACAGAGAAGATGTTAGCAGATAAATTGAGTGCTAACTTTACCGCTCCTACCCACATTGCTGCACCCACTATCCCCAAGAATTTAGTTTCCCATAAAATCACCTCAGAACAAGCTCTTGAATCTCTGTAAAAGGCTAATAGTAAAATTTCCATGAGAAAAGACAACATACCAAGCCGCATTCTCATCAGTGCCAAATGTGCAGTACTTGAGCCTCTGCTTAAACTGTTTAACCCCTGCATATCTACAGGCTTTGTTCCTGATGCCTGAAAAGCAACCACTGTAACTCCCATACACAAATAAGGCCTCTCTACAGACCCAGGTAATTATACACCCATCATCCTTACCAGATTTATGTGCAAAGCCATGGACTGTATCATTTTTGCAGACAATCGATATAGATCCCAATTAGTTTGGTGTTGTGAAGAGCAGATCTTGTCTCCTGAAGCTAGTAAACTTCTTTAAAAAGGTTACAGGGGCTGTGAAAAGTGCTCTTTCTGTGCATACTGCTGATCAAAACCCGGCCAGGACATTTGACATTATCCTCCATGCTGTTTTCACTGAAAGTTAGATAAGCTTAATGTAAATTCATACATTTTCCATTGGATTACAAACTGGATATCAAATAGATCCCACATTGCTAAGGCTGCTGATTCCTTCTCTGGATGTGGAATTATAACCAATGTGGTACCACAGAGATCAGTTCTGGGCCCTCTCCTGTTTGGCATTCATTTTACAGACATCCAAGCAAATATCCCAGTAGTGTGGTTGACCAGGATTGCTGCACACCACACAATGGGCACTGTTATTCATTCATTCACAAATACAAAACAGCTCCAGCAAGGGTTGCAATATGCACATACATGGTGTATTAAATAAAGTTCTCAAACTAAATGAGAAAAGTGCAGCACAGTAGCTTTTGGCAGAAAAGCTGATCACACTTCATGTGATAAATGCTTCTCCCCTTCAGACAGATCTGGCCATAAAAAACCTAAGCATTTATGTGGATAACTGTCTCTCTCTGCCTCATTTGATCATCACGTTTCCACCACAATCAGGACATCCTTCTATCTTGCCCAGTTAATTTTCCAGGGGATTTCAAGATTTATTTATTTATTTATTTGACATTTGTTAACTGGGTTAGTCTGACTGGGCAAGATGCCCTTTTCCAGCAGAGACCTGAGGAGAAAAGCTCCAATTACATAATAATCAATGCATTGATTAATGCAAAAAATTAAAGTAGGAGAACAATTAGTCTTTATACAAAGATCCAAAGAAGACATTTACCACTGTACTTTTTCCTTATCAGATCCATCAATGAATACAGTGCCACCTTTGGTATGTATAAATCCAAGCAAATCACTCAACTAGAAATGCCCCAAATATTTCTATTCAAGAAACTTAAAGGTCTTAAGTCCTTCAACTACCCTAGCAGATTATAGAATAACTATCCTTATATTCAGTAGCTTACAGGTTGTTGAGAAGTGACCTGTGACACAGATTTTGAGCCATGAAACACCCTATCCTATTCATCCTCCCATGTCTTTACAAAAACAGTGTCTCAAACACTTAGCTTAAGGCCCTAAATCTAGACCAACAAATAAATAAGACTCGCTGGAGGGCTAGATTATGAAGTCAACATATTCGTAGCCTGTGGAATAACTTACCATTAAAAAAGTACTACTTTGGCTAGACAGGGGTCCAGGAAAGTAAATAATGTGGGAAGAAATAGCCAGGGAATTGTTATGGCTAGGCTTGTATAGGCCCTAGGGCTGATAGCCTAGTACCAACCTATGAACCTATGAACCTATGAACAAATGTATGCCAAGGTTGTCATGTAGGGCCCTACTCTCTTTGGGAAGTTAGCACTATAAAGTGTTTGAAAAGGATGTCAAGAATGTTTTTAAGTTTGGCTGCTTTAAGGAGTGTATAACAAGGCACATTATGGTTCTCATAACTGCTTGCCTAGTATGTTCCTGTCTTCTTAGTACACTTTAAATATACTAGTCATTGAGTGCCAACTACTGCTGCTCCAGTGCATGTTCCTACATTGCTAGAAGCTGAGCTGTTCCTCTGTTGTATTTGTTCATTGACATCAATGGCCATACTATTACTTTGAATCTTTGTATCAGTGTTGAATTTCAATGTAAATCTTAAAGTCCATTTGTGCTGTGTGTACTTTTCCTACCTTGGAACCAGGGATAATGCTCGATGATGCTTCACTAGCTTATCTGGTTTGAGGCATACCGGAGCCTTTCCTTTGGAATGGGCTCATGGCATAAATGTTTGGAGTAGTGTGCTATTGCAAGCCCAAGTTATTTTGGAATCTGGCCCAATAGATGTTTCTAAACTCTGCTCATGCATATGTTTGTTTTACATTGACTTCAGCCCAAGTCTAGTACAGCAGTTATCTAAGGTGACGCATTCTATTCTCCAAGGATAGGTATTCACTTTTCTTCCATCAATTTATTGGAAATCTGTTTTGAGTTGTGGGATTTCTGAGTGATCTGAAGCCTGTGGGTATAAAATCATTCAACAGCCTTTATTAGTTCATATGTATTTTAGATGGGACCTGATAAAGGATGTACAAAGTACAAAACCTTCTTATGATGTCTTCCTCTTGATAGCCTGCCCATCATCATTAGTAGCAGTAGTAATATTATTATTATTATTATTATTATTACTATTATTATTGTCTGTGCTGTAAACCATCTGTTGTGACAATTAAGGATTCAGTGCAGCAACTCTTCTTAAGTGAGCATTTGATAAACCACCTGCCTCTTCTTTTGCATCCTTCACTACTCCTATATCAGGTGTTAATGATTATTGAGACTTGACCCTCAAATGTTAATGCATTATGCAATGGATTCTTTCCCCATGTATGCTTCATATTGAGGTTTACCATGAAAAGAAAAACATGATTACATACAAGGACAGTCTTGCTGGGGGTACCCTTATGATGCAAAAAATGTAGTTAAAAAGTGTCATAAAGAATGTTAATATGATAGAATAAAAGATGTACAAACTCATAAAAACAGATTTGGCCAACCAGAAAGATAGTGCACCAAATAAAATTATGACCGGACTTTTTCCTACCTAGGAAAAAGTGTTTTTATTGTTGACTGTGATGTAACTTTTGTCACTTTTAAACAGGAGAGTTATTTTTATTTTTGTGAGTTTATTGCTTTTCATCTGGAAGTCCGGTCATAATTTTGTTTGGTGCACTATCTTCCTGGTCGGCCAAATCTGTTTTTAGAATAAAAAATGTGTTTGCATAACAGGATAGAGTAATCAAACATCAATCCCAGTATTTATACCAATAAACCTACATCTGGTCCCTAAAATGTTTATAAAAACATTAGGAATATATAATTTAAAACATATGCATTGATAGGCAGAGTCATAGGCAGCTCATCTAGCACCCAGTGCTGGTCTCCAGTCTAATACCTAGTTTGGCACCCAATGTGGTACCCAGTCTGGTACTCAGTGCTGGTCAACAGTCTTGCACCTAGTGCTGGTTCCCAGTCTGGCACCCAGTGCCGGACCCAGTCTGGCTTCCAGTGCCACTCCACAAACTGGCATAACAATGAATGTATGTATTACACTACCAACTTAATCTCATTTGCCCTTGCCATGAACCTTCCTAAACCCTCCCACCCCTTTCCTACCCCTCCACACATCCCTCCCCTAACACCCCACCCACTTATTTACCCCCAAACATTCTTTCTTCTCCTAATCTCCCTATATAATTATCTTTTATTACTCTAGTAAATATGATATCTCAGTATCTTTTACTTCCTCTAATGTGTGTGATTTCTTATATTTGCTTATTGTATTCTTGTATAGTATCCAGCTCCTCCCTCTACAAGTATTTATTACATTAGTTTATGCTCATCTCAATCTTTTCCACTGTTTCTTTCAACAGCACAGTGTCTTGCTTTTTCCTACTTTTATTATTAAATAGTATCCTATTTCTGTTTGTTTATTAAAACTCTTAATCTGTTTTTAACTCCCTCCACCTAGTGACTCAGACTCATTTGTATATATTCTACTTTATACTGTCTATAATGCCACTTTTGCACAATTGTAAAAATGTTTAATTGTAATCAATGTGACCTAGTGATTTAATCTCAGTTTTATATATATATATATATATATATATATATATATATATATATATATATATATATATATATATAGTAATTCACTTTATACTGTCTAAGATGCCACTTTCGCACATTTGCGATTTTTTTTAATTGTAATCTGCATACTCAATTATACTACTGTATTTTTCCTATATTCTACTATGTAAAACTCTGAATGCATGCTATTTTTCTCTCTGTGTGTTTATGAATGTAATTTTGTTTTTTTAACACTGGAGCTTTTCTCCTTGGGTCTGCACTGAAAATAGGCTATCAGCTCAGTTGGACTAACCCGCTTAAGAAATGTCAAATAAATAAAATAAATACATTTGCCAACTGTGCCCTCTAATACCTTGCACCTTTGAGGGTCTTCCCTTCTCCCCATCCTAACTATACTCCTGTTGCTAAGATAAACAAAACTCTGTGACATGAACTGCTTAATGTGTCTCCACTTTCCCACTAGAAGGTCTCTCCATAATTTATTTCATCCAGTTTAGAACCTGTTCCTATTTAGATGTTTTTTCTCCAATTAAAAGAGAAACTCTTCAAAGAATTAATAATTAATTTCTTTTGTTGAAGCCAGCACTTTTTAGCATTCATAAACTTCAACCCACCACAAACAAGAATCTGTAACCCTCCTCCTCTGGCATTTGCTTCTGCCACAATAACATTTCTTAAACTCCTCAAGCCATTTTCAAAATTAGTCTCCCTCTCTTTACTTATATTTATCTTTTCCTGAGCAGTGACAACCTCCCCATCCTTTTGAGGCTTTACAACCTACCAAAGTATGGGCTGCTCTGATGTACACATCAGACGTATGAGTTCCATAACCTGTTCACATTCTTAACAATACGTACTTCCTGTTTGACACATTTCTGACAAAGTGTGTCCTCACTACACTCTACTATTGCCCCTTTAATACTTGTTTTTTTTCAAGTCTGCTACCTTGGATATCTCTTCACACTTTTTTATTCTAGTCCATTACCCATCCAGTCCCCCCATCTATTCATTTAATTGTCCCTCTTTATATCTAATAGCCAGTCTCTCTACTCTCTATTCTTTCCTCTGCAATGTAATACTGCCTCATAATTTTCCTACTATATCTCTCCCCTGACTCTCTTACAGCCTTCTCCACCCAGACTATGTGGGTCAATCATCCACCTAGTTTCATTCCCCTTAACCTTTCAATGCTTGGTTATCTCCTACTTCATCCAAGCTGTCCTTAACATAGTCTCCATTATCTCTCTTCCCCAGCTCATCACTCCCCTTTCTTGTACAAATGAACAAAGCCATCAGCTATCCCTCAAAATATAGCTGTAAACCTCTTCCTATTCCTTTCTTACCATCTTCCAAACTCCTTTCTGCTGTAATTAGTACAAATGTATTTATAGGTTATCAGCATCTGATCTCCCACACATCCAAAAGTCCATCTTGTTACACCATCCTTATTTTTTAATCTACTAGAAATTGGATGCCACCACTGCAAGATACACATGCAATGTGCATTACATGGACTGGTCCCCTCATCTAATTCAGTTCGCTACCTTCTGTACATTTGAGGAGATGTCTACCTTTCTTAAGATTTCTCTCTCTCTTCTTTCAAGCTGTTCCTTAGTTTGATTATGGCGTCATACAATTCTGTGTTTCCTAAATCTCTATAATTCACTCTAGCCTCCGCTTCCTAATTATTATTATACAGAATACATTGTCAATTTGTATTACCTTAAATGAACTTAGGTGCCTATTTATCTCTTTTCTTTTCCAAGAGTGACCTTATAATGCCCTATGCAACAACGAGTCAAATTTCTTCCTGAAAGCTATAGATCTTCCTTCTCTGTCCTTCATAATACTTTCTGCTTTTATAACTCCCCTATGCCTGCTTTCCTTAATTCTCTCCCTGATACAATTTTAACCCATTCAGCAATTCTTCAAAGGCCTTCCTTCTTTGTCATAAAATCAGTATTGCTCCATAACAGTGTTAACATTACTTTATTTTTTTTCTACATTTCAACTGTAACCTCCTTCATGTTCACGCTGAATTCATTCACAGACCTCCTATCTTACTACCCTTGCTTTCTTTCTAATGTTTTCAGCCAAAGACACCTTTGTTGCTTAGCTCCTGAAACTGCACATACCCCATGGTCTCAGTGCCCTGCATGTTCTTACTTTTCCTTCCCTTATTTGACCTTCCTTTCTCTACATGTAAGTTCACCACAGCTCTTTTGTACTTTTCTAAAATATTTTTGTGGGGTTATGCATTTGTGTCTCAGTAAATAAACCACCAATAATTCTATCCATCTTCCTAGAATATTTGCCTTCTCAGGCCATTTATAATTTATCATCTTGCCCTATTTACCCAGTTGTTGTCACTTTGCTCCTTCACTGTGGAATATACCTTAACTCTAGATATTCCTCTCCTTTGTCTGAGGATAGATGTGAAAATCTCCCTCCCATACTCCTCCCTGCCATTATAACCAATGTCTTGCTTGTGTAGTCCGTTATACCCAATTACCTACCAGAATATTTATAGCTCTCCAATAGCCTGCATTAGTATCCTTTTAATGTTCTTAACTGGACCATGCAATCACTTGCAAATGGATCTCGGCTCCTCATAGTCCATACCTCTCTGCATTTCTTTAAGTAGGGCCTAACTTGCTGCACCATCTTTTCCATTACTGCTAGAAAAAAGAAAGGCAAAGAAAGAGCAGTCCTGCCATGTTACTCTCCATTAGTTAATTGATTGTCACATTCCTGGAATGGAAATATCCTTATCCTTGGATATATATACAAACCCCGATTCCTTCCATAATGACTTCTTCTCCTAATAATTGTATGAAAATATGAAGATGCTAATTCCAGTTGACTGTGGTGTACACTTATTGTATATCAAACTTGACAATACCCAACTATAAGTGTGTACCTCTTTCCCCTCAGTACACAAATATAGGAGCACTTGCAAAAGTTTCTTTAAGATTTCCATATTTATATGTTAGGACTTCCCTTTTAAAGGAAAATCATATTTGTTTTCTTTATTTTTTCTGTGTCCCTCTGAAAATGGGCAGTGTCCAGTATGGGTAATCCAATCAACAAAATGTAAACACATAAATAGGAATTAATCACTCTAGCTTGCACTATAATTCTGCTCCAACAAGATATTTTTAATCCACCCCATGTTTTCTTTCAGCCCCTGTATTGAACTTGTTGTTCTATTCTAAGCATGTCCCACAAACTACTTCAACGACTTGATGTATCAGTCTCCATCCATTTTCCAGAAATGTATCTGCATATTTTCTCCTGCAGCTGCTCTTCTTCCCAAATCATCATAATCGTGGTGCAGTTTAAGATACTTCTTTTTTAAATCACCACATATGTCTTCTAACATACCATACATATATCCACCAGCCATCTATCTAATCTACTTACCTGCTGAGTATTGTGCACTCTTTCTTTTACCACGTTTCTTTCTCCAAATATACAGTAAGGCTTACTTTCCTTTCCTTCTCTTAACACCATTTGGCAATTCCAGTTTAGGAACCACATTAAAACCTTTCTCAGCATTATCCTATCTTCCTGTCTTACTGTGCTGTGGACCTTTTGAATACATTTCTTCACCACCTCTGGCCCATCAAAGTTTAGGCCTTTTAAAGACCCTAATGTAATACTACACTCCTCCAACTGCAAACTACAGCAACCCATCTCCCAAATAACATCCCCCTTGCATTAATATTCTGGATCGTCCACCACCACCTCTTAATATTGGCAGCTGCTGTCACTTGAACTCCCTTCTTCTGGAGCTTACTAGTGTCCCTTGCTTTCAGTTTCAGCTCCTGTAGTATTGACATATCCATTTGTGACCTAACTTAGATCAGATTGCAAGTATGCTCTACATTTCATGCTTCTATTAAGATCTTTCAATGTCTTACCATGTTCACTGTCCCTCCCCCCTAGGCCCATTTTTCTTGCTCTGCTTATGAAACTTCCAATCCTCTGATAGACCTTTAGTTTCGGCCCTTCGAGCCACCTACTCTCTTCCCCTGGTAGAAATCAGGTATAGTTGTTGCAAGCCATTCCTATAATACATCTACTTGTGTTATGTCCCCCAAGTATCACAATGCCCTCTACTTATCTCAGCCTCAAACCCATTGCAGCCCACTCCCTCGACACTGCCTCTTCTATCCTGGCTCCAGCTCCTCTCCTGATTTTTTTTTTTTCAATTCTTTCAATATCTTCCCCTTTTGTTCTTGTTTGGATTCACATTGAATACACTTCTTACCTTCGGCCTGTACTGAGAAAACCCATCTCTGTAAAAGTGCCTTTCTTTGAAACTCACATTTATTGAAAATGTATCTGGCAATACATTAAAATACAAGATACATGGCAGAATGTATAGTGAAATAGCATATAAGGAAGCAGTCATTAGCAGCCATGTGAAAGGTGTAGGAATTGAAATGACAAATATGCAATGTATTTGCTAACAGCCCGCATGACACCGGTGTTTCTTTTCAGGGTCTGCCCAGGAGTGCTGTCTGGTGAAGTGACTTAGTCAGAGTCACACACAAGAGAAATGAAGTCCGAGGGAATCAAACCCTGTACTACAGGAAGCAGCTCATTAAAGGCTCACAGACTTGCTCATCTGCATTAATTGCCAGACAAACTGTTGTAGCACAGCACAGTGCACCTCACACCTGCATGCCTGCAAAAAGCAAGCTAAAGAAAAAAGGAATTCATGGTTAAAATACTAACATTATATTCATTGACTTTGTGCTGTCCATGTTATTCATAGCCAAATCATAAACATACTGTCAATGGTCAATAAATTAAGGAACCCAAGGATCATACCCAAAGAGAATGGCTCATATGATTATGTTTATGTTTATTACAGTCAAATGTTTTTAATCAGGAACAGATTTTAAATATAAGTCTTATATACTCACAAAGAAGCTAGTAAAAGAGGTTTTGCATTAGCAGGAATTTTCTAAGGGCATGAAGTCTGAAACTCGTATCTGTTATTGTTTAGTGACTGCAATAGTCAGCACATTACCAGAAAGACACACATTTTAATTGTAATGGTCTAGAAATATGACAGAAAATCAGGGACAGTTGAGAACTCTCTGTGCACATGCACACACCTACACATTCACACACAACCATAAATTATAGACACTTTTACGATTGCACACCTCAGATATGTGCTTGATCAAGTGAATGAATACTTTCATAATAGCTTAGAAATGTATCTGAGCTTGCTACTGTCAGATTCATACAGTGAAACCTGCTGCAACTCCTTCTCTGCTCTCTCAAATTTGTATCCTAAAAATCAGGAATAGGTTTTAAATATTTGTCTTACATATTTAGAAAGTTGCTAGAATAACAATCTTTACATTTGCAAGCATTTTCTGAAGGATGTAAAGTCTGAAGTTCACACTCTGATCATTGTTTAGGGATTGCAATTCACAAGAGTTCACTAGAGAGCCACACATTTTACAAGAAACAGATCAAAATACCTCTAAACCTGTTTGCTCAAAAATTCTGAGCAAAGGCCAAAATAATGGGGGACACATGCTCCAAATGTGGCATGCATTAAATATTATTTTATTTTATTGTTATCCAGATAAACTCACTGGGCAAAGTGTCCCTTTCCATGGGTGACCTGGTAGCACTGTCTGGTTAAGTGACTTGCTCAGTGTCTTACAGTAGGCAAACAGATGTGAAAAATTCAACCCCATCCTTTTGACTACTAGAAGCAGCTCATTAACAGCTCTGAGCCTTACATGCAAGCAAACTCAAATTCATTAAAAATGTTAACAGACCACCAGATTTGTGGCCGTACATTTTTTGAACAATAAGAACCATGAACATCTAATTTGTGACATTATTGACAGACAGGAATCCTCAGTGACTTATCTGAAAAACAGAAGTTAATGAGGGGCAATAAGTAAATAAATACATGGAAAAATTACAGATGTTGTGTAAATTCAGAGACAGATAAGAAGCAGATTACTCAAATCACTCTAAAAGTTAACAGAAAACAGATTTTATGTAGACATACAGTTCGAGAATATAATTTGCTGCTTCCTGTAGTCACAGGTACAGGATTTAACTCTTTCTATCTCATTTTGCCTACTGTGTGACTGAACATGTCACTTAACTAGAAAGTGCTGCTGGGTTGCCTTAAGCTTTTGTTTAATGCCTCACTGTACTGGTAACAATTTAAGGGAAAACATTTTTTTAATCTGCCCATGCATCCTGTATTGACAGCTTTTGAACGGCAATTCATTTGGGTACTTTTTACCACATTATGTGTCTAAGGACCAATCAGTGATGGGGTCCTGGATGGAGGAGGGTAGCAAAGAATATTGCTACTTTATTATAGCAATGCTCAAGCTTTGTTAAGTAAATTGCAGGTTGGTGAATATAGAAGAAGTATACAAGAGGGTTAGAAGTAGATGGGCTGAAGATAATACTTTTCTAAGATAATATTTTTCTGCCAGCATCTATAAGAAAATATTTGGTTTTATTTAAGAACACATGTTTGTTGGGTATTTTTTTTATTAACAGCAGATTGAATGCAGACGTCCAATCTTAACTTATCAATAATTGGCATAATGGTTTTGTGTGCAGGACTAGTTCAACTGTAAAGTTATCAGATTATGTAATAATGATGGATGCTCTGATGTTGAAGTGTGATTTTGGTGTGAATAGTAGGGTTTTCTGAAGTTATGGAAGACCTCACCAATCAACAACAACCCTTGCTTGACTCTTCTTCTCCAGATATAACTGCTCATAAAAATGTTTAAACACCTCTCTAATTTCTTTATTTGTAGTCTCTTGTGTTGCATGCCTTGCACCTATCTACTTCACTCACACTTTTATTTTGTGGCCTTTAATCTTTCATATGAATAACCTGGCATTGATTTCCTGTGATCCAGTGATATACCCCCTTCTTAGATAAGTTGACTACAATCGTTGACTCCTCTAATTCATTAAAGCCTTCTTTCAGCATCTGCATTTCCTCCATCATTATGTTGCTTACTTTCTTTAACTGTTTTGTCCATGCCTTTAACTTTGACCCCATTTCTTGAACTCTGATATTCTTAATAAACTGTCCCCTTAATCAACCTCCCTTTCCATGCTGCCTTAATCATAGCCTACTTTTGATATCTAGCCTCCCTTCATCATTAACATCCTCTTTCTTAATACATGAGAGTCTATCTCCTGCATCCAGCTATCTGCTTTGAATACCTGCAATGCCCCAGATGACATCTGCATATTTTTGGCTTCTCCTTCTCATGCCACTAATCCATTTACATCATGGCATGACCTAATAATGTCATCTCCATCACTTCATCCCCATTGAACTCTCTTGGAATTACCTTATGCACTAACATTCTATCAAGGCTGCTAGTTTGTTTGTCTTTATTCCATGACACCATAAATCTCTTCACATTTACCCATTTATGCTTTCATATATATCCGCCAGATACAATTTATTTATCCTTTACTGATATACTTTCTGGCACTGGCTATTCATTTTTTTTCTTCAAAATAACCTATTTACCTCTGATTCCAAAACCACAATAAAATATCCCAAGTTATCAATACATCTTTCATTTTCAGTATATTGTGACTGACATGCTCTTCACATTAAACTTAAATGCCATCTTTAATATGTCACATAATTACAATCTGGTGTCTGCAGGAGAAATTACATCTCTTTAGTGTTTGCTAGTACTTTTATGATTGTTTATGACACTGAACCAAGAGTATAAAGTTTTAAAACTGTTGATCGTGGGAAACCTGTCTTAAGTTGCTCTAGATCTATTTTGATTGCTTCTATTTTGCTTACAAATGACTTTTCTCTATTTTTCTTTGCAAATGTTTAATTTGATTAGCATGGACAACTGAGCAAATGAAAAAAATATTTTTTTCTTAGTATCATGATGTTTTCAAATATTTTATGCAGTGTTTATGGGCGAATAACTCTGAACCGGCATATCACCAAATATATTTCTCAGCAACCTCAACTTAAAGAAAGTTACCAATTATTGAAAACTGCTTCATTTCAAATAATAACGCATAAAATGTAAAATCCCTCCCATTTTTTACTACCCCCTTCTCTGAACATCCTTTCCATAAGCCTATGGAGTACTTTTATTTTAATTTCTCTAAAGAACTGCTAACCTCCTACTTTTTCATTATTTTACAAAACTATACTTAAACTCCCAGACTTGCATTTCATAATAATCAGTTACATTTCTAACTGATTTATTAACTCATTTCTCACAACCCCCTTCTCTCCTCAGACTTTTCCCTCCTAACTTCAAAAAAGAACTTTAAATACTTCCATTCAAACTATATGTGCGTATATATGGATAGATATAGATATTTAATCTATATTTATATATATATATATATATATATATATATATATATATATATATAGCTATAGATGTAGACAGAAATATATAAAGAGCACATTTCCATAATTTCTGCTACTAATCTAGTGCTGTAGGGAGGGTAATTCCATTTGTTTACCTGTAAACCAGTACAATTATCCCTTTTAAGGGGTTGTCCATGTAAGTGACTTGCTGAATACTTATGCAATAAGCAGATAACGTTAGACAGAATCAGACCCTGTGTACTAGTAACAAGAAGCAGCTGATAAGCAAATCAAAGCTTTAGTGTTTTGTGCAAACTGCCAGAATGATCCAACATTCCAGCTACCAAGATTGATCTGTAGGAACCTTCATCATAATCCAACAGTATTATTTATGATTATGTTATCTTCTTTTCCACACAACATACACTCCTTAAAAAACACATCTAAAGGTATTCTCCTTAATGCGGAAACTATCTGTAATACGTTTAGCTATTTCAAAATCTGGTTAACTAGTGCTGGGTTAACCAGACTTTTAACCAGGTACAGTAATAAGAAAGAATCATAGTTAAAACATTTACTTCTAGCACATTTTTCCATGAAAATGGGTAGCTTTCAAAGCATATTCCAGGAAAAAAATGGAGGTGGCACACTCCTACTCTATAAAACAAACATGCCTGACAAATGTTTTGCCCATTTTGAATCCAATCCCAACCAGGATTCCAAACCAAGTTCTGCTGGAATGTGGGAATGAAAAGAAAAGCTCCACAAATAGCAGATTCTGTATTCTGCAACTCCAACCAATGTCATTTTATGAACTGATGCACCTCTTCTTAAAGCCAAATAATGGGTAACCAGAATTTAACCATTCAATGACATTTCAGTGTCGACCTTTCAGTCCAACAAAACTGACATACATGCAAGCAAACCTTGGATTAACACAAATGGGTAATGACGTAAGATCTAACTATATCTGCAGCAACCATTTCCTCTTTCAACTCCTTACCACAAATATTCCTAAAATTTTTGACTATTAATTCAGCAAACTAGTACTAATTATCACTCCCTGTCACTTTTTCTGTTTCTTCTAATAAAGTCAGTCTCCCTCTCTGCCTCAAAACCTTCAGATCTGATACATTATGTTCAGTTCTAGCCTTCATTGACTGGTCATCCCTCTACCAAACCAACAATGCCAGTTCCATAGTCAATTTCCTCTCATGAAAAAAATGATACCCAGCATAGTTGTCAGTACCCTGCATGTTGTGTTTTGTGCTGAAAAAGCAACAAACTGAAGTAAAAGCCACAAAAGTGCAATGGCTTACAAACCCCAGTCTTTTCAGAACAACAAGCTGCAAATCTTCAGAAAATGCTGTGTAATGGATAGGACCATTACATTTTTTTTTTAATAAAAAATGTTTAAAATAAAATAAGCGCTTTTGTTTTGTTTCACCACAAAACTTCATCAGATAAATCCAAGGTAATAGGGCCAATAATTTATGTAACACATCACTCCTCAGCAGCCAACGTGTCAAAACTGAGCCAGGGCCCTTAAAGAGAAACTTGCATTATCTTCTTAAAGCCTTTAATTTTAACAGGCTGGAAATGGAGATACATTCATTAATGCCTGGCTAAATATAAGCTAGAAACATCAGCTTCCAAAATACTTCCCTTCTTTCTAGAAATATGTGCCACATGCCTCCTCTAGCCCTTTGATGGATCGGCAACTACAAAATAAAAGTAATGGTCGTGAAATTCTGTTGCATGTTTAGGCAGGGCATTCATAATTTTGGCTTTTAGTATAACATAACGTTGTTCACACAGCCTTTCAGTATTTCCAGTATAAAATGGTGGACATACCCGATAGAGAGCAACATAGACAACACCTTTGCTGTAACAATCAAATGTTCCTCTAACCCGAACATGTTTGTTTTTATCCAGAAAGAGTCATCCACTTGGATCCACTTACCGTATGAACATCACCCACATTTGGTCATTCTACAAACAATACTGGTTGCATTGTAATTTAGCATTGTACCTTCTAACATTTTCTTTATGTTCTTACCCCTGCTAAAAATCACCGAAGAGCATTCTGGAAGTAGTTGTAAAAGTTCCCTGTTTTCTTTAAATAAATCACAATTCTTCTTAAATATCCATCTTATAGTCTGATGGTCTTGGCTAAAGTCAGTAATGAAGGCACTCCCCAAATCATTGGTTCCATTGTTATCTTCTTTGTCAGTTTCAGTTATAACAATGCCATTATTATTTCTAATGCCTAGATTGATGAAGTCTGAGATAATGTGTTTCATAGCTTTATATCTGAGGTTAGTGAGACTATGGCATTATAATGGCTGTTTGCCAGGCTTCAGGAATGCAACCAGTGGAAAGATATAGATTAAAGACAAAACAAAACAAAACAAAGACAACCGATAAGTTTTTAGGAAATATTCATGCTTGTGGTGCTGACTGCAAAATAAGAAAACAGATTTCTCCATAGTGATGGGAAGAATGTGGAGGTGGATTGAAATACATATATATATATATTTTTTTGCTTTTATCAGGAGCATGAGGCACAAATGTAATATGCATTATCACACATAATTATTGCAACAATGCAATCAAACATTTTATTAGGTTAATGTCACTATTTCAAGACAGGTACTATCTCTGAAAAAGAAGAGTTAGCATTCAGCTAGCAGCCAGCACTATGGATTATAAAAAGTTCAAAAAAGCTCTCAAAGGCCTCCTGTTTCTATAAAAATTATGGACAACATTCAAAAGTCATGGATTTCATGATAGCTATGACAACTATCATTGACTCACAAAGAAAGATGGTGCAAATGTTATTTAATTTTTATTTTATTTAACATTTTATTTACCAGGAAAGTCTGACTTAGAACAAAGCCAATTTTCAACAGAGGCTTGGGGAGAAACACTTCAGACGCATGTCTTTGTAACATTTGTTATGAATAATCAATAAAACAAAATCCACTTTCTAAAAAAGAATACCAAGGATTTTTTCATAGTGATCCCTGGGGCTTCTAAAATGACACAAAATATGTACCTGGAAAAGGCTTGCTTACTCAGTCAAGGTCATTAACTTAATGAGAACAACTTACAGAATCTAGAGTAATGTCAGAATGTTTTGCAAAACATGTTCCTTCTCACTTCAGTATTGCCAGGCCACCTGCACTCCCCACTGTCTGACAGACTCTTCTGGATTTGATATTGACTTTCAGATTTCCAAAATTGTCTTAGAACAAGTAGAAAAAAATCAGCTGTTAGCTGAGGGAGATGCTCACTTACAAGAAGACAGATTCTAATGGCTATTGCCTTAATTATGTAGCACTTTTTTCACTGCAGTCTTTCTAGGACACATCGATATCTGTCACACAACTGTCACTTTCTCTGTCATCTGGAAGCTTGAAAATATTGTACCCATTCTAAAACAGGCCTCATCCACCAAGTCAAACTATTTCAGGCCCATTGTACTCTTGGCCAGAAATTACCCAAGTGGATATTTTCAGGCAAACTGTATTAGTCATCAATAGCCAGAATTTTGATAAAAGGCATATCCATATACCTGCAATACATATCAAGTCCCTTGACTTGTTCTTTAGCCATCAGCATGACTTTAGGAAAAAAAACATAGTAACAGTACAGCAGTACACTTCTCTACTGGCAGACATTATCAAGACACAGAGGCAGGACACCTGACTGTTTTTTCATGGAAATGATTCACTTGATCACTGCATGATTATCAAGGTAAACATTAAAAAATAAAAAAATAAATAAAACAGGGACAACCAGTTAAATTTAGGAAATATTCATGCTTGCAATGGTAAATGAAAAATAAGAAACTGCATTTGTGCATGGTGACAAGGGAAAAGCTGAGGTAGATTGAAATATTTTTTCTGTTATTAGTATATGGATTTACAGCCGTAAGTAGGCAGTATTGTTTTTCACTGGGATCACTATCTGTACTAGTTCACCTATAATGGCTGACCAGTAAGGCTTGCTATTTCTTAGTCTATTTTCTAAACCTATTTAATTACCAATATAACCTCTAGTTCCTCTTGTTAATACACTTACAAAAGCTTATTAAATCCTGTCCTAGTGATCGAAGTACGTTTTATCTGTCCTCTTTTTTTTCAGTTAAATACAATGGTTTTCCTCCTTTGCTACCTGCCTAATACAGTTAAACAGCTATCATATTCTGGATCATCTGTTAGAGTGCCTGGTTCCATTATGACCTAGATTCTGAATAATGTGTTAATGCAACTGTTTTGTCCCATCCATTATCCAAGTATACAATGACATTATTTTAATAGTCATATCAGGTTCCTGTTCTAATTTGCAGATGGCCTCTCCATAACCAACTGGACATATTGTCAATCTCTGAAACATGGGGCAGGATTCACGAAGGCTTGCACAGAGTGTAAGAGATGTGCAACACTCCATGCAAGCCTCGCGATCCAGGAACAGCCCTAAACTCCGTGTAAGAGACCAGCTAAAACGTCTCTTACACGGACTGGGCGTGGCATGCTAAATACCTCACTTGCATCCGAAAGATATCCAAATTAGGTATATTAGCGATCCATGAAGCAGAAACCAGTCCTGTAAGAGATGTTTTAGCTGCAGAAATGTACTCAGTTGACAACTGAGTACGTTTCTGCAAATTCCACAACGGAGCCATGTCAGCTCCAAAAAAAGGGTGCATATGACTCAAGCAGTATGCCAATGGCCAAATATGTGGCCATTGGCAATATAACCCGATGCCAAAATAATAAAAATATAATTTTTTTTTTAAACCCAGCGCAGCCCTGCGCAAACGGGCTGCGCTGTATAAAACATGAAAATGAAGGTTATAAACTTGCAATACATGGAATGACAATGCAGGGACCAGCAGACCAAAAACAACATGGCCACCATGTAGTGGTTGCTAAGGGGAGAAGCTGAGTCTAAGACATGTAGCTAAGCAATAGTAGGCAATCTCATGTAAATGAGGGTTAGGATACTGAATCTCACAGTCACATAGCAAATGAGCACAGTCTGAGTAGTGTAAGAGATACATAAGGGGGAGGAATAGAGTAGGAGATAGGTGACATCACTGGGGGGAATGGTAGAAAGAAATGCAGTTCATTGGAGGCCAGTGTAATATGACAGATGACAGGCACAGATCATGGAAATAGGTGTGCCACTAGATAAGTCATGGAAAGTCAAGAAATGGAAGGTGTACACTGTTACCTACACCAAAGTTTCTTGCTGGGCATACATGCACACGTGCGCATGCCATGAAGCGCGAGTAGGGCAGTGTGCACACGTGTAAGGCAGACTGAGCATGTGGGAGCGTATTGGGAGATGTTTAACACTGTTTGCACAGGTGTGCGCGTGTGTAGGGCAGGCTGAGTATGTTGGAGGCTGTTGGCAGACGTGTAACAGTGTTTGCATGGGTGTACGTGCGTTTTAACCCGAATAAGTTGATTCTGAACCGTGTAAGCACGTGTGTGCGCGTGTAAGCCACTGCGAGCGTGTTTCTGATGGTATGCATGTTGCTCCCCCCTGAGTAAACAGAGAGGAAAAAGGAAGCAACAGAATTAATAGGAAGCTAGCAGGGATAACTGCTGAAGCTAGCAGGTGAAAACAATTAGAAGCAGGCAATTACACAGGCAGAATTGTAGCCCAGCCCAGCACTTAAAACTCTGCAAACAGTAGTGCAGGATGTTTCCCTTAAGAGACACTGCAAGACAGGAGTAAGCTAATAGAAGTGAAAAATGAAAAAGCTAAACTCAGAGCAGAAATGTTAGGGGCTGCCATAGCTGTCATAATGAGACATAGGCAACTTGCTGAGGGTGGTGACAATGCAGATGGTGCCAGACAACCCACAGTGAGGAGATGGAGAAGAGTGTACAGGCCCAGGGTCACCTACCATGGGTTACATGAGCTGGAGATAGTAGAGCTCATAGAGTGGACAGAGAGCTCCTGCAGCAAATTGTTGAGCTGTGCAGGCCACACCTCACACACAGAACCAACAGAGGGGAACCCATCCCAGTGGAAACCAAGGTATGTGCTGGCCTAAGAATACTAGCAACAGGTACCTTCCAGAGACCAACTGGCGATATGATGGGGATATCTCAGGCATCAGCCTCCAGGGTACTGCACCAGTTCCTGGATGCCATGTCAGCACATGTCGGTGATCATGTATATTTCCCCAATGCCCGTGAGGTATTGGCCAGCAATATGCGTCTCTTCCAGCAAATAGCGGAATACCCTGAGGTACTGGGTGCAATAGACTGCATGTACATATGCATCAAAGCACCAGCCGGTGAGTGGGGTAGGGCATACATTAACCGCAAAGGCTTCCCCTCCATCAACTGCCAGGTCATGTGTGATGCCCAGGGCATAATAATGAATGTGTGTGCTGGCTGCCCTGGGAGTTACCACGATTCCCACATCTGGCATTTGACGCAGCTGTACCAGACATTTGCCAATGGGGACATCCCACACGGACATCTAGTGGGGGATGCAGGTTATGCACTGGAGCCGTGGCAGATGACACCCATCAGAAACGCACACACACCTGAACAGGAATGCCATAATGAGGCAGACGCACAAACACGCAATGTAATAGAGCGTGTGTTTGGGTTGCTCAAGTAACGGTTCCGGTGTCTGGACACATCTGGTGGAGCCTTGCAGTACACACCAACTACATGTACCCAAATTGTCATGGTATGTGCTATGCTACATAATATGATCTTGTGAAAACAGCTGCAGCAGGACCAGCATAGGGCTGGGCCAAACAGCCCCCCACCATTGCCAAGGCCATCACAGGCAGAGCGTGACTCGGAGGAGGAACAACCTGAGCCTGCCCCAGTAGGCAGAAGGAGGCGTGCCCAGTATGCCCTGGCCTTGGCAAAGAGGCAACGCATAGCACATACACTGGCTCAGTAGGAACCCTGGGAATGATACCCCCTCTGACTCACTTAAATAATAACATGTATGCCTAAAATGACATGACCTGCTCACAAACATGTACAGGGAAGTGTAATATGCACATCCGACAGAGGCAGCCCTGCAGCACCACCTGAGGCATGAATGCCATGTGTTAAGTAATGTAACACCATGTACTATATGCACACCTGAGCACCCTGACTAACATCCACCCTCACCAAGCATGAAGCCACAAAATGACGATGGGATGATCAAGTGCAATAACTGGCTGAAGTAATGCAGTTAGTCAAAGGGGAGCCAATGTGTTTCAGGCTGGGAAGACATGAGGAGCTTGACATGATGCACCACCTGCTAGGGGTGGCATGCACCTATCATGCCATGCCCCATGGATACTGGCAAAGGCTGTCAGTACCCACAGCATGCCCTGACTAGGTAAGTCTCAAAACACAAACCCACCTTCATAGGTTCTACAAGGGATAGGAACCTAGATGTAATGCTACCCAATGACAGATGTATAAACAGCAAGATGTGTGCAGTGTAAACGCACACAGTATGGAGAATGTAGATACCAGTCCTGCAATAGAGAACTGGGTCAAGGCTCACATCAGCACCCTAACACTACCAGGCCACACCTCATACTGTGCTGTACAGCCGCAAAACATGGAACAAGCTACAAAAGGAGGGTGACTAGCAAGAAATGGCAAGGATAACCATACCCCCATGTTGGTACCACAACAAGAAGCAGCATGGATTAGCCATGGTCAAATACCAATGGCTAAAACCGCCACCCAGTATATAGCCTGCTGCAGACTACTGTCCTAATACCAGGAACTGCACCTGGCCTATGTCAGAATACATGAATATATCAAGCCCCCCAAACCACATTATATTGCTTGACTGAAAATACCCAGACATACACTGGAGGCATTATACTAGCACCAACACAGTAGGAGGAAATTACCCAGATTCCATAAACCAAAATGCCCAGGAACAATCTACCACTCCCACAAGAGGGGTAAGCATACTGGATGTGATAATCAGCAACATGTGTACTGGATGGCAAGATGAGAAGTGTACCCCTCACTGGTAAGACCAGACCATAGAGTAATCACACTGGATATACACATCCTGACCCCAGTCCCTGGCCAGAATACCACAGTGAAAAACATGTGTAAAGCATAGGTTGCAGCCCTCAAAA